>NC_051154.1:281041277-281279363 GCF_013339745.2 Dermacentor silvarum
AGCGAGACAAGCCGTGAAGAAAATCATCGTCGTTGTGTTCCGTGTCAAGACAAAGTAGCACCCCCCGGAGGAGCCGTTTCACCCCTACATCCGACGTATCCGTGAATCAGAGCCTTTGAAATTATGGAGTGGATTCGCACGGCCGATACTTTATACGAGCGTGGAAATTCCTACAAGGCCTACATGCCCTTGTTCACCTTTGCCACCACGCAAGCTGTGCATTAGGAACTCGTCAAGGACTCGACAACACAATCTTTCCTATGTCTTTAAGAAGCTCGTGCCCGCGAGGAAACGGCCAGAAAGTTTAACTCAGACAACGCCTAAACGTTCAGCAAGCATCGAGAACCTTGACAAGCTCTTCCACGCTATAGGGGAAACAGATCGAAGCTTACTTGGGCGACAACCGCATCGCCTGGAAGTTCATAGTCGAAAGAGCAGTGTCGCGGTTTTTTGGAACGCATGGTGCAAACGTCAGACAGCGCTGCGACAGGTCCTCGGAAGAAGTGCCTTAAGTATGACAGCTTGACTACGTCCTCACTCAGCGAGCGGTAGTCCAATTCCCACCTACTCACTTTCCTTCACTCGAACACAGGGGAGCTTCTACCCTTACTAACGCCACGCACTTCCCGCATATGGCACCAAATAGCAACTTTGCCTACACCGGAGAAACTGTTTCCCCAGAATCTACAAAGGCTGCACTTACAAGGCTGGCAATACATATGACACTTGTGGATTCCTTTTTGGAGAAGATGGAGACAAGGAGTACCTACTAGAACTCGCTCTGGCCCATGTTACCGCCCAGCGCAAAGAGGGAACATAAAGAGGGGGACATTGTCCCTCCTCAGGAGGCGAAGGTTCCACGAAAGATGTGTGAAGCGGCCGGATTGTGTAAACGTTTCCCGGAACGGAAGGCCGAGTACGAGCATGCAGATTTCTCTGCCACCGAAAGCTACTGAGACACCGGTCCAGACATTCTACCCACTTGAACTAGGGACGGAATGAGCTGACGCGTATTGCGGGGGAGGTTGTTCAGAATTGTAAGCAACTGCACAAGTTGCTGCACCCTTGGTTGAGGCCGACGACGCAAGAGTGAGGGAGCCACGCGAACGGAACGAGGGCTCCACCGCGGGGCTGGCGTCCCGGCCCCGTTCGAGTCGCAACCTGACCTTTGCCCCGTTTTTTCGGCAGACCGCTGCTGAGTGCCAATCGTTGTCTCCTCCGAGAGGGACGAAATGTCGGTGTGCCTACTGGGGACTTAATTTTGTGTTTCCTTCTATTCTTTTTCTCGTCTCTGCGATCTGTCTTTTGTACAATAATTTGCAGTCTTGAAGCGAACCCCAATGAGTGACATCGTTCTTTGAGGCTCCTGCGTGCACGCCTGCTACACTGCCGCTCGAAAGAGTCTCGCGCAGCAGTTATAAAGTTGCACTCGGGAAGTGACTTCCATAGTGTTCGTCGTAGCCCCTTTTATTCTACAGGACAGTCCTTGTTGCTTAAACAAGTTAAGCATCAAAGGGAAGTAATTTTTGATGACACTCCATTCCAAGTAGAGAAAAAGAGCCACTGAGCCAATCACTAAATCTATCAAAGAATATGAATTGTGATGAATGTTGTAGTAAGTTGGCTGTTTTTTATTGAACAGGCAAGAGTACCAGAAAGTTTTCTATTAGCCAACCCCTCGAGTCACACTGGGACTCTCCCCACATACTGTTGTGGGAGTTGAAGTTGCCAACGATAATGTGAAATCGAGAGAGCTGATTAATGAGGCTATAGAATTCTGTCTTGAGCTGATAATCTGGTCAATGAAAATACAGCAGAGCAGTAACCAACTTATTGAATAGAATTGCTCGTACTGATACTGCTTCGAGGACCATCTGAAGGGCTAAATTTCACAAGCTATGGACTTGTCGACAAACTATTTCTGTGCTGCCGGACAAGGCATTAGCATGATCACGATCTTTGCGGAAAATTGTGTATTGCTGGAGAAAGTTTGTTTGCGTGGGTTTAAATGTGTCTCTTGAACACAAAGCACCCTTGAATTATACTTATGTAGGAGTTCTTTACCGTCATCGTGATTATGCAGAGTCGGGGGTCTTCTCCAGGTTGAAGGTGTTTTTTATGCTCCTTGTTTGAGAGACAGCAGTTAGCTCACAGAGCCATTTTCCAGACACCATGATCTGAGGTTCGTCCCTTTTGGAGCAGTTGAAAGAATCTCGCCGCTCCATAGGCACTAGCTGCACCGTCTGGCTGGTTGCTGGGTGCCTCTTGCAAGGTGCTGGACATGCACTCAAATGGTGTGTTTATAGTGAAAGCCTCACCTTGAAAGAGGAGACCATGGAGCCCACTAGCCCAGAAGTTGATGGGCGCTTCCTCTGTGGCAGCAAAGCAGCACCAGCTGCTGTTGCCAAGGGTGCTGGTGGCACAGCCACGGCCACACTTCTCATGGGCTGGGCAGACACCAATGTCTGCGGCGGTGTTGCCCCCTTGCGTGCAACATCAGCAGACTCTGCGGTAGGAAAAAATTAAACAGGTTTTCACACTTCTTGAAACAAGATGTTTTCCTTTACTTTCAATGTGGCTATATGTCTTTCTCCTTCCACGTGCGGCAAGTTCCAGAATATGTCGCGTGAGCACTGCCAGTTGGGACAGTGCAGCACGCCACAACAGCTGTCAGAGGTGCGTTTGTGTTCACCACAATTTGCACAACTCAGTCAGCCTCAGCAGCTTTGCGAACCATGGCCATATCTCTAACACTTGAAACATTTTCGAGTGTTGGGATGTAAGGTCCGACTCATATTTTTTTGTGTATCCTTTTTTTCTAGGGTGTCTGGTAGTTCACTCGACTCCAAAGTAAGGATCAGATGTTTAGTTGGAATTTTCTGGTTGTCCCACCTCGTATTGATCCTTTGTGCTTGAATCACACTCTATTTGTTCCAGCCCTCCAGGTGCTCTTCCTCCCTCAGGCTCAAGAGATCGTCATCAGATCACTCTTTTACTTGTGCTCAGTGACCGCTGTGGGGTCACAGCGATTTGCCACTTACCAAAAGCTTCGAGAGTTTACCATGTTTGTTGAGTGTCGCGAACATCATGGAGGAGCTCACTGCTGTTAATTTTCGTCATTTTGTAGACAGCACCTAGTGTATCGGAGAGACATTTCATCTGCAGTGAAATGTGAAATAGTTCTGACGGTCTTTTCGGGATCTTGACTATGTAATGCATGGAAGCATGACGTTTCTTTGTGCAGGCTGAAAAATTAGAAAGCTGCTTCTGTGAGTGCTCTTTTGGAAAGATGACAACCAGGGAGTGGGGAGAAATTCTTTCTTAGCCATAAAGAAATGATTTAGTCTCGGCAGCTACACCAGCCATCCACCACCGAGTTCAACAAAGGGTCGGTACGAAGCACGAAGAAAATGCAGACACCAGCGGTATACTGCTTTTTTGCTTTCTAGCGTAAGGCAGGACAAAGTACAGCTCAAAATACACAGTGCATATATACAGGTCACCTCAAAATGAGGGCCCCAAACTGACATATTCTATGCAAATGGTCCGGGCGTTCACAAACTATGCTGACGCGGCGCTGGATAATAAATAATGAAGTGCGGAGACCAAGCTAATCTACTCATTGCCTTACTACACTCTAAAAATAAACTTAGTAAATAGCTAGTAAATGCACGTTTTTACTAGTTACTGTGTATTTTACTACCTTCTGACTAGTTCTGTACTAGCCAGTGTTAGTAAAGCTAGTAAGTGCTGCCTTACTAACCAGAAATGCTTCTTAGTAGTTTTTACTAAGTAACTACTAAGCACTACTACTAACTTGTCTGGCCTTGGCTTATTTTGCTGTGATTGTAACAGTCTTATGCGAAATTGAGATTAACTGTAGTGTTGTTCATTATGATGGATTAACAGATATATGCGACGTCGTATCACACATATGCACAGACAGTAGGCTTTAGACATTTCAGCACAAAGCTTTGATTATTTAATCAAATACATAGGTTCTCACCGGTGCCACATGTGCTCCCTCAAACTAGGTCTATAATACTGGTTAAGTTGCTCTTTCAGTAAGTGTTGTGTAGCACCTTGGTCGTTCTATATATGTTTTCTTGCTTGTCGTTGCTCGTTGGACATATGTACTATTATGTAGTACATTCTTACCCGGAGTCAGTGCGGCTTCATGTCCTTGGCAAATTTACATTACGTATATGTGTATACCTACAATTAATGCTTTAATATATATCAATATAACGCGGTTCTTTTCATGTATATTTATTATTTTACTTTTTTATGCTTTTACAATACCATCCACTTCGTAGGACAATGCAAGCGGCACTTATAAATCGAATAGGTCCCATTGTATTGTTGATAATTATATTTCAGTTGTGTTAGTAACTGCACTACCGAGGTAGTATTTAGTTACTACTAAGTTAGTGATTTTTGCTAGCTTCAGCAGGTAGTGAAAAGTACTAACCATCATTTTACTACCTGCACTTACTAAGAAGGTAGTGCTTTTTGGGACTAGTAACGTGTTAGTATTTACTTAGTGAATATGACGACCTTTTTTTAAGAGTGTAGATTCATACTTCCGTGATATTTCATCGGTGCCGAGTGGATCCTAGGCCCGTGTGCCATACGCAAATGAACAGACATGGTCTTGCAACAGGGAAGCTGCACCAATTTCTCTGCGTCCAACAAAACAACACGTACTCGCCGCTGAACAACCGAGCGATTGACTTACTTCCCTGGTATTGAACCCTTGTATGTTCTGTACATTACATCATATTTCTGTGAGCTTAAAGCAACAATCAAGGTGTATGTATTACTAGGGATGGGCGAATAGTGGATTTGAGGTTCAAAGCGAATTCGAAGCGAATAGTGATTTGGTCGAATAATTTCGAATCGAATACATCGAATAGTATAAATCACATATTACAGTAAAACCTAGTTAATTAGAATTTCACAGGATTGAAAAAAATGTCCGAATTATCAGGCTATTCAGAAAACAATAAGCAAATGCTTACTACGTCAGCACGATTTTATTAGCGTAATGAATGAGCAAATCCTTTCGCTATTTTGCACAAAAGCAGTGCGGAAGCTGCAATTCTCGTCATCTCGTGACTGATCGGCTCTCGCAGCGGCGATCGAGGTCTCGCGACTTCCTTCGCAGCACGGCCGCAGCGCGCCATCATTTGCAACACGCTTTGCACTACCACGCGTACAGTCGAGTGCAAAATATTAGAGACCACGGGAGCGGCGACCAAACTGCATGGCTGCGCCTTCTGACGGCTGCGCGCCGAAGTTGGAGAGCGCGTACTGCGCAAGCGCGTCCTTTCTGACCTGCCAGCCTGATCGTTCGCTCGCTTCAACCGCGCGCGCACTGGAACGCGTGAGAGAACGCAAGGCGTCGCTTCTGCAGTCGCCGTCGAATCGGCCGAGTGATGATATCGTCATATCGTGACGAAAGCACTTCATTTGCACTGGCAGCGCTCGGAGCGCGCCACTCTCTGCGCCTTGCTTGTTGACGCTTCGCGGCGCGAAAGATATGCTCCGCGTCACTTTTTCTGACATCGAGTTTTGTGATAAGGTTAGAAAGCAGCGATGTCTTTTGCGCTCCGCTTCCTAAAACTTAAGTACGATGCAATTGTTTGTGGCATTCGGTCCAAATATCATGTGCCCAGACACATGCGTGAAATCACCGAATATCGAGCAGCTGGAGAGAAGTGCCATGGAGTATAACGGGGAATCATCGCAGATTTGTTCTCAGAGACAGTAAATGAAAAAAAAAAAGAAATCACCGGCGATTACGATAAACTCTAATGCGAAATTTGAGCGCACCTCTATACGTGTTTTCATTTCGCGATATATTGGATGTCCCGACAATCTGCCTCATGCGGCGCGTCGCAAACGATTGAAGTGTGGCGCGACTGCCTCGCTTAATTTGGAGATGGCGAGGGCCCGCGCGTGGGTGCGATTCAGAGCTGCTGCCGCCGAGTGACCTCCCAAACGACGCGCGCTACTCTGCCTATACGTATTTCACCGTAACCTCCTGCGCTTTCCTCCTCGCGTTTTCATTACCCCGCAGTGCACCGCGTTCGCTCTTTCATAGTTCGCTCGGTTACGCCGCCGGAAAACGCGGACGCCAACGCAGGCAGCAGCAGCGGAGGCCTAAGAGCTGTGCTCTGAAAAAGTGGGTGATGGAGATGCAAGGCGGTTTATCGCTTTCATTAAATGATCAGATGTCCAACGGCGGCAATAACTTGCGCGGAGCGGCTTAATTTACCGCATTGAATCGTTGAGACCTGTTCTATTGAACCATTAAGAGCGGTTTACAAGCGTCACTGTGTTTTTCGCTTGCCTTGTTCTGTAACATAGCGTACCAAATTCCATGTGAACACAATTCAATTAGAAGTGCTCAATTAAATTTAAGTCCCATGTAAAAACAAAACAAATTTTAAAAACTCCTTAGTTAGACTGAATACATCGCGACATTCCGTGTTGCGGTACAAAGCATGTCTGACGTTTCACAGCCCCGTAGCTCAGCGGAATGGTGACCTTTATTCTTCCCAATAAACTATGCATTGCATTGAAGTCAACCCGACAGATCGGACACTCGGTACTTGCCCGTGTGCCTTCGACGCAGCCGCAGTAGCATTCGATTTGTAATTTTAAGTTTGGCTTCATAGTATTTTGTGTGCAGTAATGAAAAGCGATAGCTCGGAATATATGTGACCATGACAGAGCTTATCACCTGCACAGGCTACCTATAGCTATTGGACAATCTCGTTTGTCGAAAGATTATAAGAATGAGTGCTTAAAGACGCCATTTTGTCTTCTTCAAGAATGTCGCCACGCATTCCACTCAATGAGAGGAGGCGCATAGTTGATTTAAGCATCCAAGGCTTTTCGCAACGGGTCATCTGCCGGCTCCTAGAAAGGTCAAGAAATGCGATGACCCGTGTCATCCAAGCATATCGGAAAGAAAGGCGAATCGTAGATAGACTGCGTAGCGGAAGGCCTACGTGTACGGAAGGTGAGGTCGACAGATTATTATTGCCACTGTAGTAGCTCATCCATTTATATCAGAAAAATGCATAAGAGACGCCCTGCAGCTGAACATCTCCGTTTGGACCATCCGCAGAAGATTAGTTGAAGCAGGGCTTATGAACTGCGTCGCGGCCCAGAAGCCCCAGCTCACGGATAGGCAAAGGATCCTGCGACTACAGTTTGCGCGGGCTGTGCAAACATGGACGCCAGCTGAATGGGAAGAAGTCGTGTTCAGCGATGACTCTACATTCTCAAGCCGCTGGGATCAAAAACGGCGAGTTTGGCGCCCAATGAACTGCAGGTAAGAAAATTTGCAGTCTGTTTCCATTTTATACAGTGCTATTACTATTGCAGTTTTTGCTATAGAACACGTACTTAGATTTAGTTGCACGTTGAAGAACGCCAGGCGGTAAAACTTTATCCTGAGTCGCCCACTACCGCGTGGCTGATAACAACATTGTCGTTTTAGTACGTAAAAGCCCAGAACTTAATTATTTTAATTGGTTCATAGAATGACGATTACCTGCACCTCCTTTACTTTTGTGCGACGTTTCTTCGTGAGCGCCTCTCGTCAAAACTTTAGCACTCAAGCCTCTGTGTGCATGTTGTTTTCATGTATAGAGCCCCATTATTATACAGGATTAGCAGTTGTTTTCGAGAGGTTTCTTACAGAATTAATCGAAGGCACGTTACCTAGATTTTGAGCTTTTCACGCCGTCCGCGGTGACCTCGCCTCACTCAAACATTGTTATAGCTGCAAGTTAAACAGCATCGCCTAGGCAAAAATTGACCACCATGCCATTGTTCCTTTAATAAAGCTGTCTTTGTTCTTTTTGTCATTTTCTTCCCTCATCAGGTTTTCAACGTTGTTCACGCAGAGGATCTTTGCCAGTGGACGATGAGCCGTGAGTGTGTGGGCCGCCATGGGCAGAGGACACGGTCCACTGATCCTCATCGAGGGCAAGCTCACGGCTTCGGCATGCTGTTAACTTATTGAGCGGGAATTGCTTCCATATCTTCTGGATGGACCGTTCAAGGATGGATTCTGCCTGTTTCAGCATGACAGGAGCCCTATTCATACTGCTCGCAGTGTGAAATCCTTGCTTCATGACTATGCAGTTCGCACGCTGGAGTGGCCACCTGTCGGAGCGGACCTTAATCCCATAGAAAATATCTGGGGTGTCATCAAACGCCGACTTGCGTCGCCGAACCTCGGAAGTGTGACAAAAGACACCCTGTGGACTACAGTGCGTGAGGAGTGGGATGCGCTTCGTGCACGCCCAGAGCTCGTGGCCGCACTGTACAAATCGATGCCACTCCGTTTGGCGGAAGTGATTGCCGCAGATGGGAATCGGACCAAGTAGTGAAAGCGGTCACCCACCACGCATCTCCGTCACAGTTTTTTTTTCTCGGAAGCAGAAAATAAAACCTACGATTATTCCCCGTTCTTCTCCGTCGCTCTTCTCTCCAGCTGCTCGATATTCGGTGATTTCACGCATGTGTCTAGGCACATGATATTTGGACCGAGTACCACAAACAATTGCATCATGCTTAAGTTTTAGGAAGTGGAGCGCAAAAGACATCGCTGCTTCCTAACCTTATCACAAAACTCGATGTCAGAAAAAGTGACGCGAAGCATGTTTTTAGCGCCGCGGAGCGTCAACAAGTAAGGCGCAGAGAGTGGCGCGCTCCGAGCGCTGCCAGTGCAAACGAACTGTTTTCGTCACAATATGACGATATCACCACTCGGCCGACTCGACGGCGACTGCAGAGGTGACACCTTGCGCTCTCTCACGCGTTCCGGTGCGCGAGCGGTTCAAGCGAGCGAACGAGCAGGCTGTCAGGTAAGAAAGGACGCGCGTGCGCAGTACGCGCTCTCTAACTTCGGCGCGCAGCCGTCAGAAGGCGCAGCCATGCAGTTTGGGCGCCGCTCCCGTGGTCTCTAATATTTTGCACTCGACTGTACATCCCGATTATTTTTTCGCCAGTAAGCTGACTGCCAACAGATCGCACGTCCATTGAGATGTAGCCGGTGCTCTTCATCCTCGACAGCTTTGAACCGAGTCAAACCAAAACAATTGTTTGTCGCAACTGCGGCCGCTATCGACGCGATTATGAACGGTGACTTTGCGGTGCTTAAGGGTACGGCCACGCTAGCAGCAAAAACGCGTGCGTCATGCCACGAGTGGCAATGCGTCATGGCGCGTGCGGCAAAAACGGAAGGAATCGGGGGTTTTATGGCTTGCCGAGGGTGCCAAGAGCGACGAGGGTGACGTCACGGAGCCAAAAGCAACCGGACCTCCGCCGCTCCGCGCCGTGTTATCAATCGACGATCGTCGTCTCTCGCGGTTCTATGAAGGAATTTCTGGACGCTGTCCAATCGCACCCTTTTCGCTCACGGTGATTCCGCGTTCCAAGAGCGCGCGAGATCATATCGCGCTGCCGCGCGGCGAGACGCGATTACTGCGGTGGACTTGCCGGCAAGGCGCTGACGTGCGGCAACTTGCGGCTCGCGGCATGACGCGCGCGTTTTATGACGCATGACGCGCGCACCAGGTACGGTGTGTGCGCGCCGTACCCGGCCGACACACGCACCGAGCCAGAACGAAACTACCGTTCACTACAACAACTGCAGATGAAATCGCGGTCGCTATCTATGCGATCATGGATGGCCACTACGCAGCTTTTTAGGCACGCGGCCGATGTGCGTATTGAGTCAAAACGAAACTACTTTTTGCCGCAACCACTGCGAAAGAAACCGCAGCAGCTATCGACGCGATGATGGGTGGCGACTATGAAATCCCGCGGCCAACGCGTTATGTGTGGCGGTAAACGCAATAAAGGCACAAATAGGCACGAAGCGTTCCGTCGTTGCTGTCATTCACGTACGATTTCCGCTGCTGACTATGGCGATGCGGACTCCGCCACTGCGTTTTGGTTGCGCGCTAGCGCCGTTTCTGCTCTTCTGCGTCGCACATTTCAGGCCCTTTAGTGCAAAAACGTATAGCCTTCGAGATTTATGGTTGATGTATGGCAGCCATGACGTGAACAATAGCCTCCGAGATGTGTACCGGCCGTCCGTGGCTTTTGGCTCCCTATTCGGGAGCGCTGAATAATTCGAAAATATCGAATACCTGAATTCGAATCGAAGCGAATAACGAATATAGAATTATTCGATCGAATATTCGACAATACAGTATATTCGCTCATCCCTATATATTACGTGAACTGATGCTATCGTTCAAGAAAATCTCGTCATAGTGACGGTTTCCCTTACCTGTAGGTGATCACACTCTACGAACCAAAAGAGACAGCTGGCAGAACTTCTTGAACATCGCGGCTGTGTAGGTGTGTGAAATATTTTCAATAAACAAACTTTTACTATTTGCTACAGCTCGTTTCCTCGGGCTCTTACCATGTACCGTGCTACGCTCAGGCGAAATCTGCCGTGTTTTGGCTACAATGAAAACTACTTAGCACTAACAATTTTAAAGTATTAGATTGTTTCATTGTTAAATGAGTACCTGGATTAACATAACAGCAAATTTTCTGTAGCATAAATGTTGTTATGCAAGTGGCGTTTAAGCGCAAACAGACAAATATCCAAGTAGACGACATTTTCAAGAAGGATCCTGTTGGCAGCGGGATTTCTTGTTCTGCGCTTTGTTTTACACCTGTAAATTAATGTCCAAAAGTGAGCATTTGTGCAAAGTCTGCTGCTGCTTTACAGACCAAGAGTGGGCAGAGATGCTGGATTTGAGGAAGGAGCTATACGGGAACATCAAAAGGATCTACAATGTCATGGTTGCGTTGGGTAAGCGAACTTTAACAAGCTTCCTCTCCACGGCGTTCCAAGTTTGTATCGCTAGTCTTGTCCCATTTGCCGTTTTTAAATTTTTTTTTTACCCGTAATGATGAACTTCTCAGATCTTAAATTGACCATGCCGGAATTTATGAAGCCCAAACTGTTGGCACCAAAACTCGTGCCCAAGAGCAGCGCTCATGAGTATTTTCTCCCATGTGTTTCTGTACTTTGAAAATGTGAATGTGCACCGTTAACTTTCGCACAGGTGACAAGAGCTTGCCACAGATGCGCTTCTAGCATGTCGCCCAAAAAATGCCTGTGGGCACTTGAACGCGAAGAAAGGGAACAGAGGGGCCCGATTTTTATTAATCATATTGTTTTCCCATCCCCATTCTGTGGTATTTGTCTTACAACTAGAATTAACCCTGGGAGTGTTAGCCAGCGCCACCACTCGCAAACCTAGGCGGTGGATGTGGAACATCCTTTCTGCCGCAGGCGTCACGAATACGTCATCTTTTGGGTGAAGGCAACTGGTCAATAAACCCACGTATGCTACCTGAAGGCATCAATGTTGCCGGATTCGAGCCCTCATTATGTAATGAACGAGAAGAAAGGGAACCGAGGGGCACGATTTTTATTAATCCTATCATAAGAAGCCAACATTGACACCAAGGACAACATAGGGAAAATTACTTGTACTTGCTAATTGAATTAAAGAAATGATAAATTATTGACAATTAAAATAGATGAAAAAAACTGGCCGAAAATGGGCAGTTGTTCTAGTTGTAAGACATAAATACCCCAGAAAGTGGATGGGAAAACGGCGCTGCGGTAGCTCAATGGTGAGAGCATCGGACTCGTAATGCAAAGACATGGGTTCGTTCCCCACCTGCGGCCAGTTTTTTTATCCAGTTTCATTCATTTATCATTTCTTTAATTCAATTAGTAAGTACAAGTAATTTCCCCTATATTGTCTTTGGTGTCAATGTTTGTGGGCTTCTTACGTTGTGGGCACTTAGGAAGTTTGTCTGCGTGCTCTCATTAGGCAAACCTCTCTTCTGCTGTGGAGATTTATTAGATTTATTTATTTATTTTGGCTTTATGACAGTCCTGTACGGGCATCGTGTAAATTACTGCACTACAATCATGGTTGTGGCAATCATACGTTTCATGTCACGTGCTCAAACGCGCGCTAGAATAGCGGGGTGGAGGCATAGAACATCCACTGGATATCCTATGCACATCCACTGTAATGTGCGGCTACACCTGTCATAAGACATATGTTCAGGTCCTGCGCTTAAATACAAATGTAGTTATCGAAAGGAAGAAGGTGCGGCGCTAAATGCAGCGCAAGTACCGCACGTGCTTTTGTCGTATCGTGAAACGATTGTTTTGTTCCAGAATCGAGCAGCGAAAAGCAACAGCTGAAGATGCCAGCCAACACCGCACAGATAGCCACAGAGTTTTGAAGCGTGTTTTCAAGCGAAGCTTGTATACGCTAACCTGTGCCGACGATGTAACGCTAAAGTAATCACCAGCCCTTCCCCTGTTGAGAAAATGGGGGTAAGCGAAGCTTGTGGCAAGACGACGCTGCCCCAGGCGTTCCGCTTCGTTTGCCCTAAACTGAGCGTAGGCGGCTCTTCGCCGACGTTTGGCCTCAACATCGCACTCCCGCAACTCAGGGTCAACGGCTCTTTGCTGACGTTTCACCTGGGCTTCGGAAGCCCTAACGCTAGAATCGGCACTTCGACGACGCGCCCTTTCCAAAAGAGTTAGCGATGCCGTTGCTCAAACGCAGCTGCTCCTTGGCAGAACGCACCATGGTTGGCCTTCCCATCCAGATGCCGAAACTGATCTGAGGAGAGGGAAGCCCGACAGAGTGCGCGCCATCCCCTTTCCTTCCCTTTCTCTCCCTGCAACACATCAAGTGACCCTGATTGGTTAGATTCCTTTCTTTGTTTTTTTTTCCTTCTTCCTTGTCCCTGGCTGATACCCGCATATACCTGGCTCACTTGCATATCCAATGCGGGTTTGTGCCACACGTGCTCTTATTATCGTGTCAATTGTGATGTAAATGATGAACATGTGATGTTATTGATGTCATGATGACCTATCAGTCATGTTAGTCATCGTACCCTTCCATGCCAACTTTGTTATACACCATGTGAACAAGACGAGAGTTTTCAACAGGTTTTCGACAGGGATTTAGGGTTTAGGGTTTTAGGGTTTCGATAGGGTTTAGCTTCCAAACAATACAAGCTTCACTTGAAAAACCACCTGCTCTCCGAGCTGGGCCGGTATTTTGTAGCGATGGCTTTCCGGTAATAATGCCTTTTCGTGCTTTGTCAGTGGTCAGAGCGACGGTCCACTTGCGTTATCAACGGGATCAGCCGGCCATGAACGGTGGATGATAAGACTAGTATAGAGTAAGTCACAAGGCATCGCTACAAAATCGCCGCCCTGCACAGGTGATCAGCACGCACGAGTGCCGAGCACGAGTGCGTGCCACTGCTCCCACGTTCGTCGTCGTCTGCTTCCACAGCTGCCTATGTTGCCGTTAATCATTCCAGCATAGGATTTCACTTCTCTTCTGTCGTCATAATGGGGAGCCCGCATTTACGGAGGTATGAGCTATTCAATGTCTTACGTAACAGACAATTATAGTAAAGTAATTTCACAAAAATCCATCCAGAAGAACCCGCTCGGGAAATGGCTCGTCGTCGACGTGCCGATTTTAGCGTGAGGGCTTCCGAATAGCCCAGGCGAAACGTCATCAAAGAGCCGAGGACCCCGAGTTGCGGAAGCGCAATGTTGAGGCCAAACATCAGCGTCGTTTAGCCCTCCAGGAACCCGACAACGGTGGTGCACGCAAGGTTTCAACACGAGTTTCTCAACCGGAACTTCAGGGCCATCTGCAGTAGGGTGGCTAGAATGGGAGGTGTGAAGACTGCGGCGCCGCCAACATTGCCAGTGAGTGCAATTCGTTCGGAGGAACACCGAATAAACAAAGAAGCTTTGCTTGCCCCCATTTCCTCGACAGGGGACGGGCTGCTAATTTTTCTTCAGATGTTTAGCGATGAATTGTAAGCTCGAAGCGGTGCGCTAATCGATTTCCTCGGAAGAACCACCATTGCTCGCGGAGAATGAACGGCGTATTTCTTCATTTATTGGGAATTGCGCTGGAGCGAGGGGGGTAGGGGGCTTGCAGTTACAAGCATCCTGGGTAACCTGGATGGCAGCGTATCTACTTTGGAATCCAATTATGATGTGCTCGTGACCGGTTCCCTGCATCTTCCGTTCGTTGCACGCCTGATCAGGCCTCTGTTTTATCTATCCCATATTCATACTAGGGACGACAACCGAAGCAGACGACAAAGTGCGATCTGACTTGTGATATTGCTGAGCGATTGGCAAGGGTGAGCGGAGGCAAGCTCGACGGATGCACAAAGACAACATCTTCCCGCGCTTTGCCCCATCTAAAATTCACAAAAAGAGAAATAAATAATTAGGATGTCCGGCAACCGCTAGGAGTGCGCATGTTCCTTGAAACCAAGACAAGCTTTGCCTTCCGGGGGCTGGGTAGGTTACCTCAAAAATGCCAAATGCATTCGATCTGATAATCGCTTTATGCTGCTGTTTTCTCGCCCACACAATTCTATACGCGTATGTGCTTATGATTTTGTATCCCTGTGCTCTGACCTAATTTAGTGCGGCAGCAGTCTCCTCTTGAGTGGTGATGTGGAACTGAATCCGGTGCGTCCCAAGCCAAACAAGACTAAAGAATGCCCGGTGCCTGATACTCATTTGCGAAGCTCATCCACTGCCAATGAAATGGGTACCACAGATGCCAAGGATGTTGACTTGTCTTTTGTGACTCAAATGCTTGCCGAATTAATCAAGGGTCAGCAACGTATATCACATGAAATAGCAGATATCAAGTACTTCCATCAGATTACGGAAGATATTTTTGGAATATTTCAAGTTAACACCCGCATTGAGTTCAGAATGCCGTCATGATCAAGGATACCGAACACTGCAGTGCTACGCGCGGTGGGCGCACCACAAAATAAAAAAAACAATGCCGTCCTCCTCGCCTGGCCTTTCCAGTATCCCCAGCGGGTGTCACGATGTCACCAGGGTGCATCTGGTGATGTCAACGGCAGTGACGATGTCCATTGGTCGATTACCAACAACCTACGACTTCCGGTCTGCTAGCAGCGACGCGCGCTCCCTGCCGTTCCTCGTCATGGTGCTCGCTTGTGCGCAATTGCGAATTGGTAACTACAGACCACAACACAAGTGCCAGATCGGTAACGTTCCAACATAGTCGTGCTTAGCGGTCTGATTAGCTGTGCGAACAGAGACCGATGATGTTGTCGTTTCTATGCGTGCGCGCAACACAGGGTCCATAGCAGCACGCTTCACATTAGCACGGGCCTGCACGGTAGCAACAGCGGGTAGCCGAGAAGCGCTGAGTCGCAGCTAAGGCCCGTCCACGTTACCGGCACGGTAACTCGCTGCACGCCATTTGCCATTCACGGGCCGCCGTTCGATGATGGTTTTGCTCGCGAATGCCGAGATTTCCTTGCCGTAGAGAGTCTGAGACCGGGACCCATTTGTGCGGCAGCCTCACCGCTGCTGATCGCTCGACGGTGCTGATAAGGTCGCTAGGCCTTTTCCTGTTCACTTTAAAGCTAAAGCGGGCGGCGCTTCGGAATGAATTACCGACGCTCACAAGCCGCGATATTTTCTTGTCATTGTTGTCACTCTTCACAATAATTGTACACAAAGAAGAAAATATGCTGATACTAGCTGCGCCATCGGCTGCGATGCGAGCACAGCCGAGACGGTCGTCTCCCGTCGGTAGCCGTGCACTGCAGCTAAACTTGACAAGTATCGAAGCTCTCGTTCATGTTTAACATTTGACAGTGGATATCGTTTTTCATAAAATGTACAATTTATGCATAGCTTTATCTAGCGGAAATTATTTTGCTTGGAACAGAAGCTACAGCCGAGGTTTTCCTCGCCGGTGGCGGAGGCGCGTAGCTTCGTGGTCGTCGCTTGGCCCGTTGATCGTGCTGTGGGCAGTGCGCCGGCTGAACTGCCGTCTACTTTGGACACCTCTCGCGCAACAGATGTTCTACGGCACTGGAGGTCGGTTCGCCGTCGGTATAGTTGCCGCTGATGTGGGCGTGCCTTAACCAGAAGTGGACAGTGTTTTGAGAAGCGCATTGGCAATGACGTATGTCACATGACATTTGGAGGAGCACTCGGAGAGGAGGAGAGACCAGTCGAAGAGGAGAGTAGCGAAGGAAAGAGCGAAACGAGTTAGGGCCGTGTTCCGATCATCAAACGCGTGTAACTCCGCTATTACGGCAGCATTTCGAAAAATTCTCGCGGCTACATGTTCGTTGTAGACTCTTGCACAACTGCAACACAACAACTAACTTTCGACCTCTGGGTGGTTTAGGGGCCCTTAAATCAAAGCTTGATGCCTTAGAGACATGTGTCCCCACATTGGAATCACTCCCAGTCACACTTCCTTCTATCGCAAACAAAGGTATAAAGTGAATAGTGAACTTCAGCAGCTATTAATCAAAATCGACCAACTTGCTTTGCGTAATGATGATCTAGAAAACCGATCTCGCCGTAATAACTTGCTGCTGCACGGTTTCACTGAGTCGCCTGATGAAACCCACGATTTTCTGCTACCTAACATTTCCCCGTGGTTCAAAGAAAAACTTGAAATCGAATGCCCGAGTATTGAGAGGTGCCACAGAATTGGTTGTAGGCATGCCGATCGCCCACTCCCCATTATCATGAAATTGCTCGACTATCGCAAGAAAACAAACATCCTTAGAAACGGTCATATAATCAATCATAAAAAAGATATGGGAAGCATCTAAGCCCTTTATGGATAATGGCTACATTGTTCACTTAAGCTTTGAGCACGCATTTATCAATAAAGTTAGGTACAACAAAAGTCACCACTGTTAATCCCCGACGCCTTAGTAGTCAACCACAAGAACCCCTACACGTCTTAAATGTTAATGCCAGAAGTTTGATTAACAAGTTTCCAAATTGTCTTTCACTAATTTCTGCCCATTCACCACATATTGCCTGAGTAACGGAAACATGGTTGCATGATGACATATTTGATAGTGACCTAACTCCTCTAGGTTTTACAGTTGTTAGAACTGATAAACGTCATGGAAGAGGAGGTGGTATCGCATTATTTATGCAGTCTGGCCTTAAATTCTCAATACTCCCAAACCCACCTGATACCGAATCAGCTTGGCGTAATGTCTTTTTCGGAAACATTTCTATAGTATTTGGTGTTATCTACCGCCCGCCGTCATCAAACATAGCTCAGCTGCTCGACATTCATGCACGAGCGTACCTTGTCTTCTTCAAGCGTGATATGTCTTCGCGATTTCAATGCCCCCAGTATTTTGTGGCCATCTTTATCGCTCACCGGCTATGATGTGGAAATAAGAAAAGCGCTGTTAAATTTTTAGTATGTTTGGTTTAAAACAAGTTGACGCAAACACAAGAAGTGCTACAGTTTTAGATTTAGTTTTTGTTAGTCCCTGCCTTTTAGATGTTCTGTACTATCATACTGCTGCTGCTGCTGTATGGATGGCACGGCCCAGTCAGGCAATGTATTGCCTTTAGCTGTGCCCCCTAGGACAATTCTTATATTGTCCTAAATACATCAATAAAGAAAAAAGAAGATAATGGTTTCGAATGCGAATTTACAGATGGTATTTCAGACCACAAGGTCGTTCTTGTATCCATTTCTGTTCCAGTTCGTAACAATCCTTTTGTTTATTCTACTTTCCCTGATTTTTCACGCGCCAACGACGCGTCTATTTGATCTGGTATGCGATTCTTTTCATGATTTCGAACGGCTCAGTGAATTTAATGATGTGAACATCTTGGTGGCCTCTTTTCAAATAATTCTGACAAACTGTATCCAGTGCATCGTCCCTCTGAAAACAAAAAATAAAATTCCTCATCTGCTCTGGATTTCGCGTGACAAATCTTCACCTGTCGCATCGTGTTGCTTGGTTAAGGCACTGAGAACGAAACGGCGACCCCTTTAAAATAGCCGAATTTAATGTCGCCAAGGAGGAACTTCGCCTCAAAATTAATTTATCAAAAGACTTCTACTTCAGCGTTATATTGCATGATCTAATGAAGAGTAACCCCTAGGAAATTTTCGACTTCAATTCTACCCAGGTCAGCCTCCACAAATACAGTTGTTATAAACAATGTACCTTCCAGTGACCCATTAATTATCACCACCTCATTCAACGAGTATTTTCAATTGGTATTCACAACTGATACCTTTGACATACCTGCCTTCATTGATGACTAACATTATTCAATTTGCGATATTACCGTGTCTATCGAAGGTGTTTTGAATCGAATTTTTGCACTTGGAAAATAAAAAAATATCTTGTGGCCCTGATGGCGTTAACCACGCTTTTCTTGTTAGATATTGTGCTTGGACTAGCCAGTATTTGACTAATTTTTCAAGTCTTTATCTACCTCGACAGTTCCTTTGGTTTGGAAATTGGCAAAAATTCTTCCCATGCATAAATCGGGCAACAAACTGTCACAATTAAACTATCGTCCGCTATCATTAACATCTCAATCATCTTAACTTCTTGAACATATGATGTTTAAGCATATTATAAAGTTTCTTGAAAACAAAATTTTGAGTGATGCACAGCATAGTTTTCGTCGCGAATTTAGTACTATAACTCAGCTCGTAAATTTTCGCATGACATTTCACACGCTCTGGACACTGGAAATCAAATTGATGCAATTTTCATAGATTTTTTCAAGGCATTCGACTCTGTTACACACTCAAAACTTTGCCATAAACTTCGCGCAATGCTTAATAACTCATCCTTAGTTGACTGGATAGCTAGCTTTTAATTTAAATTTTCCTGTCATTCCTGTCATTTTACATTTAAATCGCACATTGCAAAAAGCTCCACGTGAAACAAAAATGCT
Source organism: Dermacentor silvarum (assembly GCF_013339745.2). NCBI lineage: Eukaryota > Metazoa > Arthropoda > Arachnida > Ixodida > Ixodidae > Dermacentor > Dermacentor silvarum. The sequence continues at coordinate 281,060,152 of NC_051154.1, forward strand.
CATCTGACCCATTCTCGAATATGGCTGCCCCATCTGGAACGCTTATAAGGTATCTGACATTAACAATCTCGTATCAGTTCAAAAGAAAGCAATCCGTTTCATATACCACCATTATGACTGGAACTTTTCACCCTCATCTCACCTTGTTGCACTAGGTCTACAACCGCACGATCGTGAATGCCTTAAATTGTTGCAAATTCTCATTAACACCCCGTGCTACTTATTAACGAACAACTGTCTGTCTCCTGCTAAATTGAAACCTACTAGGAATAGCCAAAAACTATCCCTTGCACCATTTCCTAAAACATTTCCTAAAAACTATCCTAACCTTGCACCATTTCAACCACGTCTAACTTATTTAGGTACAGCTTCTTTCCTCGTACAATTTAAAAATGAAACTTACTGCCACGTGAAACTAGGCTATTGCCTCTTCAATGCCATCAGCGCTTTAGACTTGGACATGTCAAGGGGGTCTGTCCAAACTCGTTACTGTGTTCCCGGTGTGCTGAACCTCACGCGGAAGACACCTGCCGGGCTACGGTCCTGAAGTGCGGCAACTGTAATGGTTGTCATGCTGCCTCATCTAAGGAGTCCCCTCGCATCAATAAAGAGCTCGCAGTTCTCAAGCAAATGGTTCGGCACAATTTGTCCCACAGGGAGGCTGCTGAAACAATCCAGCGTCGGCGTCACCATACGTCCTCAAAAAAGGCAGGGGTACAAAAGGAGCGCAGCCCTTCCATTGTGGCACCCACATTCTTTAGTCAGACCACAAAAGGGCAGAACAGTACAAGAAAGTCAGCCGAAAAGAATCTTTCTCCAGAAGAATGTCCTGCACTCCCGAGTCAGCAACTTCCCAAGAATCAAGATTGTCAAGACCGCTCGAGAGCCAGCTCCTGCCGCTGTTGACATGCCCAAAGCAGATCGTCAAGTAATTTGAATGCTTCGTCTGCTCATAGATAACATTCGAAGGGTTTTGTCGAAGCTTGGAACCACATCTGCTCGAAGTGCACTGAAAGTACTGGACGCCTTAAACGCAGTGCTTTAGTCTCTCGAATAGAGACATGGCTAACCATCACCCATCCTTTCGAGAAGAAGTCAAGGCAGCGTCAATCATCCAATGGAACGTAAGAGGACTAAAGTCACGACTTTCAGATCTTTGTCAGAATATATATAACTATGTTCCCAACCATTGTCATATGTGAGCCTAACGTGTCAAAACCAGTCAAATTATCAGGATATGAATCTTTTATGTCCACAACAACTGGTGAAGCAGCAAAGTCGTCATTTTTATTTGCCGACAACTCGCATATGTTCACCAGCCGATTCCGCCTCACGATGACAATCAATATGTTTGCCTAACAATTAAAAAGGGCAAACTCATGTTTACACTTGTAGGCGTTTACATATCGCCTTCTCTTGATTCCAAAAGATTAACAAACATCTTGTCGGTGTGTCCTGCTCCATGGGTCATCATCGGAGATTTTAATGCACACCATATGGCATGGGGACGCACAAGGACAAATGCAAGAGGACAAAGATTAGCAATCTTCGCCTGCAACCACGGCCTTTCACTCCTGAATGACGGCAGCCCAACGTTTCTACGAGGCGTCAATTATGGTAGAAGTCTTGAACTAGCTTTCGTCTTTAGCTCTTTCACAACATGTGTTAAATGGTTTTTGGATATCGAGACCATAGAAGTGATCACATCCCCACGTACCTTATCAAAAGGATGTCCAGGTCCTTCCAATGGAACCCATTCGATTAATTGAATGGACTACTTTTAGCTCTGCCATGGAAGATGCTTGTCGAGAGGGCTTGTCCTCTGATTTAGAGGAAGCAATCAAGTGTGCAATGCGAGATGCCGCGCGCACGGTCACGGTTTCGTCGAAGCACACAGATTTGGACATAAAGTTGGAGCGGCTTCTGAACTCCGTCGCCATGCAGACCGGCGATACCGGCGTACAAAATCCATCGATGTCCTTAGGACAGCCAGACGACTACAAAAGAAAATTCAACATCGGATTGATAGATTGGCATCTCGACGTTGGACAATGTTTTGCCAGTCACAATGTTTTGCCAGTCACTAAACCCCGGAAGCCACTTTCCTACATCTGGAGAACCGTACGTGGTCTGCGTTCCCTCCCTGAAAACGCTTCCCATTTAAAGCGCTGGCGCTCTTCCAGAGGGGGCTGGATGTTGATGTTGCAGAAGACTTTTGTGCAAGGATCGCTGGCCAAGAACCCGGTCCAGGCTCTCCACCCCCCAGTGACACCCCTGTCTCGCGTGACTACCGCGTGGATCTTTCTTTCACAATGCAGGAACTTGAGTCGGCTCTTGCTCTATATGCAGGCGTTCTTCATCCCCTGGACTAGATGGAATATCATACCACGCCTTGAACAACCTGACAACCTGAGTGAATGCGCACGGAGAGAACTGTTCGATCTCTAAACGCATACTGGCAAGATGGCACGGTTCCCGAAGAATGGAAGACAAGCCACTTGGTCCCTCTTCTGAAGCACGGCAAGTCCCCACTTGAACTCACCTCATACCGCCAATAGCGCTGGCCAGCTGTGTGGGAAAGGTAATGGAAAAGATGATCCTTGCCTGCTTGGAGTGGTACTTGGAACACTACAACATGTTCCCAAATTGCATGGCTGGTTTTCGCTGAGATCGCTCATCAATAGCCAGTGTTGTTGATCTCACTACATATGTCCAGCATTAAAAGTCAAGTAAACAACTATCTGCAGCTTTGCTTTTAGATGTCAAGGGGGCATACTATAACGTATCTCACGAGGCTATCCTCGATGCTCTTGAGATGGTTGGCCTAGGGGGTCGAATTGCAGTGCACCTCACCGTACGAGCTAGAAATCAGGAAAACATCTGAGCTGTCATCACCTGCAACTCAGCTCCTTTTGCACGAGAGGTACGCTGACCACGTATATATTTATACTGATGGATCAGCAACTCTCCAGTGTTCCTCTGGAGTCGTGGTCTTCCCAGCGAAAGGCACCACCATCAGTTTCAAGACATGTCACCCAACGACATCGACGGCTGCGGAACTTGCAGCTCTTCGCGCTGCAGTTCGTCTTGTCAGCCAAGAACAACCTCAACGACGGTTAGTATTTAGTGACTCGAAGGCAGCACTGCAGTTTTTGCTATCAGCCCTGCGGCGTGGATCACACAAGCAACTGGTATTCGAGATTAAAGAATCGATGCATACCTTGACTAAAAAAGAACACCACGTGACATTTCAGTGGATTCCAAGTCACTGCAGCTTCATAGGGAACGAACACGCTGATAATGCTGCTCGTTCGGCCCTTCAAGGCGACAAAGAGGGGTCGATACCATTATCAAGGACAGATGCAGCTAGAAATCTTCGAATGCTCACCCGTGATATCACGCTCTCGATGTGAAACACAGGAATTTTTCAAAGCAACCGGCTGCACCACCTGGACTCTTCTCTATGCCTTCGCATCCCAGCTGGACTCTGCCGTCGCGAAGCGACCCTGCTTTGCCGAATATGGCTAGGAGTGGTTTTTACCAAGGCTTTTGCTTTCCGAATCGGATGGGCCGACGAAACCTCACGTGATGACTGTGGTAGCGAGGAGACTCTTCCAACACCTCTGTGACTGTCCTCGTGACAATTTATAGAGACGATAGCTCGCAATCGCAATAGCGCGCTTTGACCAAAGACCTCTAACAGAGGAACTTTTAGAATGCCGACATGACCAGCTATCACAGCGGAGGGCAACAAGAGCACTGTTGCAGTTTTTAAAGGCAACAGACTTGGACAAGCAGCTGTAGCCTGAACAGATGTTTATAGTGCTGCAAGTGCTACTGTGCTGTGCGGTGACAGTGACTGACTGTAATTGTGTCTGCACTCCTTTCTTTCTCTATCTCTATTTTCCTGTCACTTTACCTCCCCCTCCCCTCTCTCCCCAGCGTAGGCTAGCATACCGGATCTTCCCATCTGGTTAACCTCCCTGTCTTTCCCATTTCTTCTGTGTCTCTCTCTCTCTTCGTATCACTTAAATTGATTCATGCTATTTTTATTATTACTTGTTGTATGTTTGATTTTCAAACAATCCTGATCTTCAAGGTGTTGAAGTTGAGTTGTGCAGACAAATGTTTTGATGTTCTCGCAGGACCTCACTTGGACTCATAGCCCAAGTATGTATAAATAAATAAATAAATTAAATTTCAAGACTGTGCGGCTCATGACTTAACGGTAAATAGTGCAGGTTTACCTGTAGAAGTGTAATAATGTGCACGTTTTTTAATGTAATACTTGAAGTGCTTATTTTCGAGAATACCTATACCGCATTCTCTGTGACGCTTGTCTACGACACAAGAATTATGAGAGGTAAGGCTTTTTTGTGGATCCGTCAGGTTAGGTTAAGCAGACATTGTCAACCTCTTTTGGCATATTCCCGGTAGGATTTAAGGCACCGCGTTTGGCAGCGTGCAATCCACCTTTTAACGGGGCGAATTGGCCAGAAGGCATGCTTTTTGCTGCTTCTGGTGATTCGATTTGAGTGATTATCGCAAGAGACGAATCCTTTTATTTGGTCACTCACGTTATAGAAAAGAGCATTTCATCCCTGTCTTTTACGACGTTCACAAAGGAGCTTCGGACTGAGCAGCACTCTGCATGTCTTGTTCGGTGCCGCTTAAGCTCACAAGTCCGGTGCAAATAAATATTCGTTTTATTTCTTAGTGTGTATTATAACATATCACAACAACATCAAGTGCCAATTTTCGTATGCTAAAAGTTATGGATTCGGATGGCTTTGCTTACAAGACTTCCACGAGCCAATCCCACAGGTGCGATCTGAAGCAGTGCATGGACGAAGGACAAGGATGTCACGCTGAAGTCGTTTCCACAAGAGGACTTGTAATTGTCAGGCTAACCCTGCGATCCAATGCTACTTGAACAAGACATAAGTTCGTGGGAAGATGGAGGATTGAAGTGATCGACAGTGGTCGAATCAAGGGATCTCGCTGGAGCCGACTTTTTTGTATATGAGTGGAGCTGTCTTCATCAGGCCGAGTCCCCTTGTCGAAACATTGACTCTGGCTTGAGACATTCTCACGGTCGATTGATCAAACAACCTCTGTGTCATTTATATATCTGCCCAGTCAGTGCTTGAGAGAAGAGGAAGTGCCTTTAAAGGATAGCGAACGCACTGCCCTTCGCGCAGATAGCATTGGAGCCGTCATCCAAAATCACTGCCAAGAATTGTTGGCCATTTTTTTCTCCTTCTTGTTAAATGTCGGGCAAACCCTTCCCTTGCTGCTTTCACGAAAACCTCGGTTTGTTGAGTGGCGTGGCCTTCGCTGCCTGCGCGATCAGAGTGGCTGCTGAAAAGCGGAGCAGCGGTGCGCGGCCAGACAGGCGTGTGCAGAGCGGTACCCGATTGGGGAGAGAAGGGAAACTGCGCTCACAGCATGCACTGCCAAAGGTCAAAGCACGCCGGTTAGCATCGGCGGTGGCCTGTGCGGGCGTGTCGGCTGTGGGCGAGACGAAACGGCTGGTGGCATATGGTGCTGCGATAACGGGCGTGCCTGAAGTCGGCTCTCGTTGAGCTATAAAAGTGTGTGTGTACGTGGTATGACCCGTGTGACTCTTTGTCGGCTGCAGCGTTTACAGTGATGTGCGGTGCTTCTGGACAAAGAGAAGGCCCTTGGGAACTTCGGCGACCGTCTGAAAGAGCGTATTCTTTACGGGCTGATCATTTCGTTCAGCGAATGCATTCATTTGGTCGTCTTGTAGTCTCGTTTCGCAAGGACACTTCGAACCATGGACAACGTGCTAGAGGTAAGTGGTCTTACTTTTTTCAGTAGAATGAGTGCACCTAAAAATCTACAGCACTGGAGTATACCTTGCAGCGCCTGGTTTACTTATTTACCTTGCTTAAATAAGACTGCTACGGCTACCCAGCCCTGTGTCCACTTAAGTGAGCCTTACGCGTTCCGTCATTCTTTCTTCTTTTTCTATTTATAACACATCGATAAGTGTTGCGTGATGTGCGCAATGTTTTCCTGGTAGCTCAAACGGCATATATCTGCTTGTATATCTACTACGGTGTACGGGGTTTGAAAAGCTCACTAAACAAGATTTGCGCTGTCTTGCCGAAGCACATTTTTGCGCCACGCGAACGGAAATGACCGCTGAATTACCACTATGTCCCAACTGCAGCACGACGCGGAACTGGTTGACGTAATAGTTGACGTAATGACGAACTGGTTGACATAAGGACAAGTTGTAAGTTCTCCTCCAGCCACCTCCAAGGCGCTATATACTTGCTGTGATGCTCTCCTTTAGCTGTTGTGCCCACTTGCCCCCGCCGCAGATATGCTCGTGGTGCGCTCATATCCCCCTTTGCATACAGGAAAGGCGACTTCTCCGCAGTACTCGCGAACGTGTCTCGACTCCAATCCAGTGCTGCCACCGCCACAAATTTTTTTTTCAGATTTTCAGCGATTTAGCGATAAAGCTTCAGAATCTGCCGATTTTTGGCACCTTCGAAAAAAAAATGATAGCAAAAGCTGATACTGTTTAAAATTCTTTACTTTTTCTACTACTTTCTACGAAATGCAACACTTTTTCTGTACATAACTGCTGAAATGCAATCAATGTCTACTGCGCACGAGAAACGAGCGATATATGCCCTTTTTTCCCCCTATTTTTATTTTTATTCATTTATTTATTATTACCTCAATTTTTTGCTTAAACGTAGTGCAAAACATACTTCAGGCTTAAGGTATACCAGATGTCATATCTGACTGAGAAACTTCCAAAATTGGAACATACTTCAGGCTTAAGGTATACCAGATGTCATATCTGACTGAGAAACTTCCAAATTGGTTTCAGGGTTGGAAAGCGGTCTTTTCATAGTTGTGGTGTTCGAAATTCCCTGTGCTCCGTGTGGTTTTTCATACCCCTCACAGCACCAAGAATTTTGGAGGTCATTGTATTGTGTTACTGCTTCGGAGATGGCGCACTGTGGAACTAACAATAAAAACTAGATCCATGCCATCAAAAGCTTCCGTTCTTAGTCTCCCTTCTTAGTATCCCTCATAACCCGGTGTACATTTTCGGGACACAACATCCCATAATTGAACTTTAAATTAATTTCTTCATTTTCTATAAGCTCGCATTCCACGACAAGTGGGCACTTTAACGGCCATTAAGGAAAACACCAGTTGGCCTTAACCGTCATTAGGCGGAGTTGCACGGCAGTGCGAGCGCAGTTGGAAACCCAACGGCGAACGACACCAACGCAGTTCGCTGATCTCCGCTCCGCTGCCGTTTCCGGCCGTTCCGTCGTGAAATAGGCAAGATGGAAGTCCCCCACAGCAACGTATCCCCGCTGCAGCCTACGGGCGAGCGCGCCGGCTACTTTAGCAAACAACTCTTGAAAATAGTTAAACAAACACACTGTACAGCATGTAACACAGAAAATAACTAAAAAAATGAAATTTTTTTCACGTTGGCGAGGTAAACATTTTAAGAGTCTCGTGATCAATCGTCCAAACGGAAGTGAACCGACTTGACATGGAAAGTGTCGTGTGAGCGTAGCCACCACCGTTCCGTTCCCACGGCCGTTAAGGCATTCAACTACCGTTTGCGTTAACGGCCGTTGCAAGTGCCCGTGTAACAGGGGTATAAGGCACCCAGAAACTTGTGGGCAAGAAAAAAAGAATAAGACAGAAGAGCTGTTAATATTCGAATGATTCGTTATTTCTTTCATAAAATCGTAATTTGTTAAGCCGAGAGATAACTGAAAGAAATAAAACAAACAAGAATGCTACTTTGTCGATTGTTTTATAAGACAGCCGAGCGGTTTTATTGAGCTGAGGCACTCAGCTGCAGACAAGTTCTATTTCGTGTTTAAAGCCAACATCTACAACAAAACCGAAAAGTAAGTCACAGCCCCATCCTTTAAGTCTTTCATTCTCCTATCTCTCAAGAGCGACAACGTCCTTGTCAATTGCACATGGTGAACACGATGCCGCAAGGTCACACATGCACACATTATAATATGTCCATTTCGCTTTCATCGTCAACATAAGTTCGGCCGATACACGCAATAAAAATTATATCTATCTCAGCTCGACAATGCATCTAAACTGTGTATAAGTACACACAGCAGTGAGCATTACAATTAAAGCGAGAGAGAGATGGTGCGAAAGAGCATCAGACTATATAAAACAAGTACGCCAAACCTAAATAGTATAGTTCGTTAGGCACCACGCCTGTCTGGGGTACAACCAACTCGTTATTGCCACAAGATAGCTTCGTTGCTCGTTTCTGTGCACATTATGGAATGGGACATGAACCGCAGCGGAGTAGAGATGGAATGAAAAAACTGGAGGACGCTTAAGCTTCAGCTTCAAGAGTGGAACGCAATAGCGTTATCAGGACCCATTCACATCGCATTTTTCGGTATGAGTAGGCTTCACTGCAACGTACAACGTGGGAAAGCCAGCTTACAAAGACCAAGCTTACCCCGATGTTCTTAAAGTCAGCTTCACTTTTAAGCACACATGCAATGCTTGGGAGACATTTGTACAGGGGCAATATATATATATATATATATATATATATATATATATATATATATATATATGAAAATGTGAAGGCCCCTTTTTTTGTGATTTCATTAACTGTTTGCTGTCGCCCCGAGGAGCGCGTGTGTCCAAAATTTGAAGGACGATTTAGCATTCAAAGATCCCTGATTCTTGGTCAGGCTTCCCCCCTCCCCCCTGGCAGCATCCTTTTTTTTTTCACCTTTGCTTCTGCGTGCGGCTACTGTTTTACGCTGCCGTGGAGGCTAGCGCCATTTGGATGGGGTTATTGCAAGTAACCTAGCCGAGCGCGCCGCTGTTGTTATGGTAGAAATGCTGGAAAAGGGATTTGTGTTCAAATTTCCTCGTAACAGAATTGTTTAAATTTCTCGCATATTCAAATTACAATCCGACGCTATCATGTCTGTAGGTTGTAGTGAAGTCATACTTTACGATTTTTCTGACGGATTTTACTTTGAGAAATTCAAGTTTTGTTCACTAATGCTTTGCACCACATGGAGGGCCTGGATGGTCAGGTTGGTTGGGGGTGAATTTCTCCGCCATGGATGCCGATGCCTATGCTGGCGCCGCATTTTCTACAAAATGGGGTCCTTAACATTATCGCGTTAATAAAAAATCACAGCATATCCACAGGGTGAATGATGATGAGTGGGCGAAGCTCCGGAGGGAATCATCGGATCTCCCGCTTAAGGGGACGCTAGCACAAACGCGTTAGAAACGTGCAGTACTCTCTAGTAAGGGGGAGCGGCCACAGCGTCTTACGCAGCCATTTACACATGCCGGAACGTGCACCGCGTTTGCCGACGCCATCACATGACTGCTGAGAGAGTATACCCCCCGTATTCATAAACGCTCCTCGACTTGAACTTGACTTGCCACCGCCTTCGGCAGCACGTTCCTGCAGACTTCAGTGACCCCTTCAGCAGAGTCTTCTATCAAAGGTGTGTGAAAAGCACGTGAGTGATATGTGTCTCAATACTGATTCTCTTTCCAGTAGGCAATGCTAATGACTGGCGACAAAATAAAATAAAAAAAGCTCTTCTAATTATTTACAACATTTAGGCATTAGGTATGGAAACATTGCCTCTTGCATGCAGAGGCCATAAATACGGGGGTGTTTCAGCAAACACTTTCAAAAAACTTAAAAGTTGCCTGTGGCAGATAGCACAATTCTAGTTCATGAGCTGGTCTACTCGAAGAGGTAGACATTACTTGCACAAAAAATTGAAATGCATAATCAACTAATTAAAAAAATCACCAATTAGGTTTTTAAGATATTAACTTATGACCCGTGTTGCAATTTACAAATTCTACTGGTGAAATTTGCAAGGCGGATAAACTAGGAACTAATTCTCAGGATGGCACCAGTTTCGAGATATTATTTCCCGAACATTGCGGAGAAATGCATGGCGTTCCAATTACTTTTGCGCTTACCTGCCATGGTTGTTTAGTGGCTATGGTGTTGGACTGCTAAGCATGAGGTCGCGGGATCAAATCACAGCCACGGCAGCTGCATTTAGATGGGGGCGAAATGCTAGAACATCTGTATACTTAGATTTAGGTACATGTTAAAGAACCCCAGGTGGTTTATATTATTCCATAGTCCTCCACTACGGCGTGCCTCATAATCAGATCATGGTTTTGGCACGTAAAATCCTATTGTTGTTTTCATACTTTTGCGCTTTGATGCATAAAACGACGTTTTGTTGAGAAAGTGACTGGCATGCCAATGTATTTCTCCGCAAAGTTAGAGAATTAAATCTCAACACTGGTGTTCATCGGGCCCGCGACGCAGCAGAGAGGCTGGGCCTTTCTGTACTGACGTGGGAGCGGCCCGCTATGTGCCGACGCGCGTTCCGAGGGACCGTAATAAAGTTTTATCATACCATACTGGTGTCAGCCTGAGATTTAGTTCAAAGTGGATCCACAGTCCATGCCTAGAATTTGTAAATTACAACATGGGTCATCAGGTAATTAGCTAAAAACTTAATTGGTTAATTTTGTTAATTAGTCGATTATGCATTTCAATCTTTGTCCAAGTAATGCCCACCTGTTCAAGTAGACAAGCTCATGAACTACAATTGTACTATCTGCCTCGGGCCACCTTTAAAAATTTTGGAAACTGTTCGCTGAAACACCTTGTATATAGAATTCACTCAGTAACTGAAATGATGCAAAGCCGGATTCACTCAAAATCATAATAAATAGAAGTTTAGAAGTCATGCGCAGCAGCGCTTATACTCTGACTCAAAGTACTAAAAAATAAATAAGAGTGTAGTTGGCCGGGAAGGCAAAGCAGTATTAGTGATAGCTAAGTAGAAGACAATTACATGAAGGAAGATTCTTACCGTGTGAACCGTGTAAGGATCGCACCCGTGTAAGGGCCGCACCCACAACTTGACAGCCAATATTTTAAAAAAAGACATCCAACCGAGAAGCAATCGCGTTCCGTGCGCTAATTCTGATCGGGCTCAACAGTGAATTGTCGCGCTCAGCATACTTTCACGCGTCGCTACTGGATGTCGAGAGGAGGCGATCGCGGAGGTTTACGGCAGATTTCATACTCGTAGTTGGAAAAAGGAGGTCAAATGGCCTGGTCCCATGAAAGGCTCGTGAAAATCGCGACAGAAAAGTGTGGCCCTTACACACGAGTCTATACGTTAGTTATAGTGGCCATATAAATAGTAGTAAACATTCACCTAAAATTAAAATAGTAAGCATAGTGGACATAGTGGACATAGTAAGCACGGACCATGTAAACCTGTAAATACCTCACTGGATGACCTCGAGCGCTCGCTTTCACAACGCAAGCATTGTGATGAACGCCGGCAGTGGAGGCCAACGGTTCATAAAGCCGTGCGATTCACCGCAACTCTGAAAATTAGATTCATCATCATTATCTGCCTATTTTTATGTCCACTACTGATGGCCTCTGTGAGTGATCTGCGATGACCTCTGTTTCTTAACTCTACAACACTAGGGGTGCAGAAAGACAGCCTTGCAAGGAAGACAGCGCACATGAAGTTAGCAGCCGTCCCTGATTGCCCTTTATCATTCCACCCACCAATGATTACCAACAATTAGATAAGGCAGGCGGGCCCCATAAGCGTCAGCCCCGCACATTCATTCACAGTTACAGCAGGGCTAGAGGAAAAGACACGTTCTCTCCTTCCAATTCGTGTTTGATTACGTAACTTACAACTAACCCGAATATCGAGCGCATGGGAAATAATGCCCATCAATCCGCCATCCTTTTCGGCTCACTGTTACGTGCTTTTTCCTGCACCCACAGGGTATGGGTCGCTCATGTACAGTGTAGACCGCTTATAACGTAAGTCACCAAAGTCTCGAATATCCGCACTATAAGCAGTACCGGACTATAACAAAGCAACAATTTTCAAGGCCCGCACATATGCAAAACATGTGCACCGAGCCGCCACGCGTATGCGACAGTAGAGGAATGCGGCTTGAACATTTGCATTCAATCTACAGTCGAACCTCGCTAATTCGAAACAAATCACGCGGCGGCACCTCAGAACGGCATTGCTCCGGCACCGCCATACAGTAAAAGCTTAGGAGAGACCCCTCAATGTCGCGTGCAAACAAAACAAAAAAAAGAAAAAAAAACGCGGCGAAAATTTCAGCCTCCCTCAAATGGCAAGGTCGCTAAATCTGCGTTGCGCCGTAACATGCGTGTACGTGCCGACGTCTCAGCCACACTACCGTAGCCACGCGTAGAAAATGGCAGTGAACCCTTCTTTCGCCTTTATGCTTCCTCTACTTTCTAGTCACGTGTTGACCTTGCACGCTGCGGCTACGCCGCAGAGGGAAGGAGCGGCGCTGCCCCGGGCCGGCCAACGAAACTGCCCACGCCGGCAAATGCCCGCTTCTTGATAATGGCAGAAAACGAAACTTCGGGGCGCTGGCACCGGGCCGGCCAGCGGGTGCGCACGGTGACAGTCAAAAGTGAGGGAGCTACGAGGGAGGGCAAGGGGAGCCACCGAAGCGGTGGAGTGGCCGAGGCTAAATCCGCTTCCCTGCCGCCCTCCTCCCTGACATTCCACGGTCTCCGCGTGTGCCCTTCGCCGTGCTGTGCCGGCGCCGCCCGTTCCCTGAAGTTTTGTTTACTGCCGTTAACGTGAAGCGAGCGTTGGCCGGCGTTGGCAGTTTCGTGGCCCTCGCTCGCTATGCACGCCATTATATTTCACGACTCGCACTCAAGATTCTGGTTTCAGCCTCACTGGCTGTTCGTTTGCACCACGTGCCCTTCTCCTCCACTTCGTCTCTCTTCCTCGAGCACTCCTTGGAGCGGCCGTTTGAGGGGAGAGTTCGCTGTCTCCGCTGACTTCCGTACTCCCAGGTAACCGCACTGTAACCGATATTTCGTTTCCCGCAACTGCACTATAAGCGATACGTGTATACACGGAGTGCTATGGGAAAATTAACGGGAATCTGAAAAGACCGCACTATATCCGGTCCTGCACTTAAGCAGTTACGTTATAAGTGGTCTATACTGTATCTGGCTTTTGGATTTAATGCGGAACTTCACGGCGACGACAACTGCGACAATTTCCCTGAAGTGTCGATATAATTGCTTTCGCCATAAAGCTAGAAATAGAAAATGGTTAGCAGAGGGTATATATATATATATATATATATATATATATGGGCAGATTTCGGAAAGCTGATCGGGCCCCAGAGCCCCCCCCCCCCTCCCCCCAAGAAAAATGAAAACTTTCCGCCTATGGCCTGTGTATTGGTAGACCGCTCGTTACGCCGAATGCATGGCTGCTGCTGCTATACGTGGGCTCGCATTCGCGACCTGAAACCACGAGATTTCACAGACGTGAAGTTGGAACTGGAAAGATGCGTAAAATGTATGCATACATTAAGTCTTTTTTTCTGTTTTCTTTCTTGCTTGCTTTATTTTATTTTTTTTTGATAAAGTAGCCATGGTCGAACGTGGCGCGCGTGGGCACATTCAAAACTTTGACATTACTCCATACACTGAAGTATTCCTTGGTTGCTTTCTTGACAAAAACAATCGCAGCTTTTCTCATTGTGTGCTTCCGGTTCTTCCTCGTTTTAAATGACCAGCACGCTGCGATGCCCTATAACTAACAACCCTTTCTTGATCTTGCACCGTGCTATCTGGAAGTTAATCTGCAATATTTAAAGGCGACGTTAGTGAGAGCTCCAAGAGAGTGAGAAAGAGAAAGAAAGAAATAGAGAGACATAAAAATGCAGACAGCACTGCCAGCATGTCAACATCTTTGAAGGAAACAGCGCAAAAGATGGATCAAGAGGGTGGACGTGCTAACACCATGCTTGTTGATTCAGTTAGTAAGCGAATGTGTCCAAAGTTTACACAGCCGATAAAACTGCTATCTGTACTCCGTATAGCTCTCTACTAATTTGCTATCGCAGATGATATCGCAAGACTGGGCTTTCATTGGCTGCGCCATAGTAATGGACAGAGACACAGACACCACCCGTTCCTGGGCCGGCTGTTCTATATTCTGCCTCGTCGTCTTCCCCCAGCGCCTGCTTTCCTAGCGCGCGTGCCCTCGTTCACTTCGTCCTTACACTACTATATATATATATATATATATATATACATACACCACATTTACTCGATTCTAAGCACCTCTTTTTTTCATGATCACAATGCCCAAAATGAGGGGAGGTGCTTAGATTCGAAAAATTCTCTGTGACGCTCAGCTCCGAAACGCTCGGCTCCAGCTACGCACGGTGCGTGAGCGTCACGAGTCCGCGCGCCTCTGTAGTCCGGCTGTGCGACAAGTCGCACTGGGGATGCCGTACGACCTCGGGACTCCAAATCGAAGAGTGAGCAAGTGCGCTTGGCGGCCTTTGCAACGTGCTCTTCTTAACGAATAGGGGGGTGCTTAGATTTGCATGAAAACTTTTTTCGCGAAAACACGGTGTATCTATATATATATATATATATATATATATATATATATAGAGAGAGAGAGAGAGAGAGAGAGCTGAACTACACAATGCGACATGAGCCCCCAGACAGCGCCCCACACCTGAGATATACTTCCGGAGCCCCTGCCTATAGTGCTGCACTTCCGACTAAATAACAGTTGACTATCGACATGCGACGTGATGGAGTCCCAGACGAGTATTCAACATACTAAGGACACTTTTATGCAACCTACAAATTGTCCCAGCAAGAATGCTGATGAGCAGGCCGGAAAAATTTTAATAAATGCAGCATTAGGGGATGCTTTGACACGAGCAATAAGGCACTGTGATGTGTGGTGCGCGACGGTGATATTTGTGGTGTGCGACTAGGTGCGGTGCTTTTTCAAACAAGCAGACGGGAAGGAGAGCGCGCGCCGCTCTACCGCGCCGCGCCGAAAACGACGACGCCGAAGAGCGGCCAGCACGTGTTCACGCGCTGCAAGAAAAATAAAAAAAAAGCCAATCCAATCGCAAAGGAACATGGAACCTCGAGCAGCCAATGAGAAATTGATGAATCGACCAGAGCAGCAGAAAAAGGAGCCGCGCTGGCAGTAGGGGGAGGAGTTCCAGAAGCGGCACCAGGACAAGGTCGGCCACTGGATCGGGAGTTGAAGACGGCCATCGGGTTCCGGACCCGAGCCACCAGGACTTCACCCGGCCGGGGCCTCCTGCCAACCCGTTCCTGGGCGCCGCTACTCCATCCGTTCGAGAACTGCTGACCGAGGCCGGCAAGCGTCTGCGCCCGTGGGCGGAACGAGAGCTGTCGGGCTACGGGCTCGAGCTCCACGACCAGCTGCCCGGCCAGAACACCGCCGCCGTCAACCCCTGCTGCCAAGCCGCCTGCCTTCCCGGGCATCGTCATTCTGCCCGATAATCAACTGCTGCTGCCCGAGGCCGGTGAGCGTCTGCGCCCGTGGGCAGAACGTGAGCTGTCGGGCTACGAGCCCGAGTGCCACGACCAGCTGCCCGGCCAGGACGCCGCCGCCGTCAACCCGTGCTACCGAGCCGTCTATCTCCTCCCTCTGAGCCAGAGCTGCCACGCTCTGGCAGCCTGTACGACGTTCCGACACAACGTCTTTTGGTGAGACCAACAACGCTTCTCTCGTCTTCTCCGCTTCGCCGCGTCGAGACTGTAGTGCATACGCACACCCGCAGCCTGCCCGAACTTGCCTCATATCATTAGCGTTCCAGCTACGTGTTTTCATGTTATCTTTGTGTGTTCGGTTTATGGTTTTCTTTTCCTTTTAGTTTTATTAAAAGTTTGTGTGTTTCCCAACAAGCGGCTTTGTCCTCGAGTGGGTTCTGGGAGGCTCCGCCTCAGAGAACCGCCAGAAACATTAACACGAAAGAACCTGCTCATCACAGGCACCTTACCTCACAAACAGCACTGTTCTTTTTCGGAACAAAGATATTTCAGCCAATGTTGTACAGCCACTGCTTCTTGCGGAAGACGGTTCGACGGTGCCTACGCAAGATTCAAGAGAGACTTTTTCGACCGGCACTTCCGATTGAGTTGCACAGTTTGCAATCGGCTGTGCTTTGACAATGACCTCTCCGAAATCAACGGGATATGGTCGGAGAGCGACGGCACAAGGTGGTGGACTTGTTGACTCTGCACTTTCCTGGCTAGGGGGACGAGCGGGCAGAGTTGCCATATACGCGAGGAACGATGTAGCCGCCACCGTCGCACCGTATGATGTTTCGTTCATCACCCAAAACTCGAAAGCGCGGCATGCTGTGCTGATGTTTGCGCCATAAGAAACACCGACGGTACGGTCGTTGCCTCCCTGTACGTTCGACCTGCCTCTATCAAGCACGACGTAGAGGACTTTATAAACAACCACTCTAGATAGGGCTGACGATGATCAAACTCCAGTCAACGTCATCAGCGACTTCAACGTGGACGTGTTGTGGCGAGATAGCAATTCGCTGCACTCGTTATGCTAGAACGGCTAGGGCTACAGTGCTACACCGATGCCAAGGTGCCAATGACCACGAGGCACTCCTGTTTGGACTTAAAACTTCGGCAAGATCCTGTCATCGTCGTCACTGAACCCTTAGTCAGTTAACATTGCGACCACAAAGCACTAGTACCCTTGTGGGAAAAAATAAACAACACCAAAACATTTATGTGTCCCTGTGTTGTACATTTAGATATACCAACTATACAGCTTCGCTGGTCATCCACCTGCACAGAGTGGAATGGCCCTTGAATTTTTAGATCACAGTTCAGTTTTAAGCGAATTAGCTGTTGCCAATTACACCTTCTTCAGAAACTGTACAGACTAAACTCATTTTGATGCAAAACAGCAGCGCAAGTACCATCATAATATTTTTCATGTGTTTTTTGCAATTTTGCTCTGCCCAATCTTTTTAAAACTGCTTCGCAAGATCAACAAATTTTTTCACAAAACATGACGTAACATTAGTAAAGCTGTAGAATGAGCCATAATTTGTGAACTTAGGAAAAAATTCTGGAGAGTTGGTAGTATAGGGTTTGGTGAGCTACAGGCTTTGCCGGCATGTTGAAGAGCATACCTACAGAGCAGAGCAGATGTGGGCCCTTGCCATCAAGAACGACTCTCCTGGATGGCACCAAGGCATCGACGGACATTTCCTGGGGCCACAGCACGGAAACTTGAGCTCTCCAGAGCTCCCGGCCATCTGGGAGACAAAACACCAGCATCTGATTTAAGACAACGATTACCTCAGAGTCGACTGATTTTCCTATTCAAATGTGTGAAATGCATAAATTATCTTTTTAGACAACAGTTGTACTTATTTGGATGAAATTGGTTGCAACTGAGAGAGAAAGCTGAAAATTGTACTGACCATAGGAAGCATAAATTTGATTTAGGGCCTCAGATTTTTGTACGGTAAGCAAAAAGTTTAGAAATCCATAACTGCACCAAAAGCATACACAGAGCTCCATTAACTGCATCTGGGAGGCCATTGCATGTGTGAAGTACATGTAATACACTTAAACCTGCTTATAACGAACCTCCATATAATGAACTCCTGGATATAACGAAGTTTTTCTATTCCCCGCCATTACTCCATAGAAGCACATGTATTTGAGACCTCTACGTAACGAATTGGCAGCGGGAGACCCCCTCGATATGAATTTTCCCCGCCGACAACCTAGAGATTTCACCCCAAATTTTGTCATTTTTGCACAAGCAGCAACCGCAAGCACCTTCTCCGCCGCGACGGAATGCGAAGCGAGCGCACGTGTGCGCTGCGTGCGAGCGTGTGCGAGGCGGGCCTGCATCCCTCGACCAGGCGATCTTGCCGCGGCGAGTGTGACCTTTCCCCCTCCCTTCATTCAAACCTAATCCTGCCGCTTGCTGCAGCTGGCCTAGCCTGCCAAGCCGGTACTCTCCTTCTCCAGTTGATGTTGCCAACGTGCTGGCAGACGCTGTGACACATCACACTCGATGAGCGCAGACATGTGCTATCAAACGCTGGCGGCGTGAGGGAAGCGCCACTGCAGAAGCGAGCGAAGTGACCTTCGTGCTGTTGTTTATCGCTTCAACGCAAACTAAGTGCCGAGAACACACAGCACGCACAAAGCTACAAGCCGCCGACGCACCTACACTGCCTAGACTCTGCCCCAACGCAAATCGCTTTCAAGATACGGCCCGCGCGATCGCGCGCCGCCGCGCAGTACGCAGTTGATGCCAGAGTACAGTACAACGCCGCCCGCTACCCCCCTCCCTCGCCGGTGCCTCGAGCGCAACAGAAGAAGGCGCGCTTCCTCCCTGCTTTTCTTTCGTGCGGGAGATTTAGACACGGTCGTCGGCTCCACTAGCACGTTTTCACTCGCACATACAGCATATGGCGCGCGGCGACTGCGTTATCACCCTTGGACTTTATACAGAACATCTATGAGCTAAAACCAATTTTAGGGTCACAAAGCGTCATAGACACCATCTTTAGATAGCAAATACGGATCTCAAGGGTCATACTTTTGCTGGCAGAAACCGAAAATGCGTCATAGTTGTCGCCCCCGGCACTTTGGTCAGCCAATGCCATCGTCAAGCCACCAAGCCAAGCGACATAAAAAGTCAAAATGGCCGCTCGGGCCGGCGCGGGGTGGCAGTTCGCAACGTACGATGCGGGAACGGTCTCACAGTTGCAATGCAAAAGCGGGTTTACCCCCTGGGGTTACCAATGCATTGGGTTCTATGGGAGCTGTGCCAGGACCGGCCGAAAACGACGTAACAGCCGGGAAAACGCAGCACCCGAAACGTAACAGCGGGGTTCTACTGTAACACTATACGACGCTACGACGCCATTGTGACGCTCGCTCTTTGTTTCCGATGCCTCGCGCTTGTGCGAAACGACACACGTCCATGCATCCTGTACCTGGTGTGACATTCCAAGGATGAGTGCTTCGACGAAAATGGAAAACGGGGGCGCGTTACTATCGAGGGCGCGTTAGAATCGAGTAAATACGGTAAGCGTTCCTTTTTCGAATTTTCGGGCCGAACCTGCATATAACAAAATCCTCTTTATAACGAAGTTTTTCGGGAATTTCTCAATTTCGTTATATCCAGGTTTAACTGCAGTTAAAATGCTAACAAGGCCTTTGAAATAATCCTACTCACAAATAAGTGACTATATTTCACAGTGATGTACAGTATAGACCACTTATAACGTAACCGCTTATAGTGCAGGACCGGATATAGTGCAGTCTTTTCAGACTCCCGTTAATTTTCCCATAGCACTCCATGTATACACGTATCGCTTATAGTGCAGTTGTGGGAAACGAAATACCGGTTACAGTGCGGCTGCCTGGGAGTACGGAAGTCAATGGAGATGGCAAACACTCCCCTCAAACGGGCGCCCCAAGGAGTGCTCGAGGAAGAAAGAGAGACGAAGTGGAGGAGAAGGGCACGTGGTGCAAACGAACTGCCAGTGAGGCTGAAACCAGAATCTTGAGTGCGAGTCACGAAATATCACGGCGCGCATAGCGAGCGAGGGCCACGAAACTGCCAACGCCGGCCAACGCGCGCTTCACGATAACGGCAGTAAACGAAACTTCAGGGAGCGGGCGGCGCCGGCAAAGCACGGCGAAGGACGCACGTGGAGACCGTGGAATGTGAGGGAGGAGGGCGACAGGGAAGCGGATTTCGCCTCGGCAACTCCGCCGCTTCGGTGGCTCCCCTCGCCCTCCCTCGTAGCTCCCTCACTTTCGACTGTCACCGTGCGCGCCTGCCGGCTGGCCCGGCGCCAGCTCCCCGAAGTTTCGTTTTCTGCCGTTATCGGGAAGCGGGCATTTGCCGGCGTGGGCAGTTTCGTTGGCCGGCCCGGGACAGCGCCGCTGCTTCCCGCTTCACCGTAGCCGCAGCGTGCAAGGTCAACACGTGACTAGAAAGTAGAGAAAGCATAAAGGAAAAAGAAGGGTTCACTGCCATTTTCTACGCGTGGCTACGGTAGCGTGGCTGAGACGTCGGCATGTACACGCATGTTCCGGCGCAACGCAGAATCGGCGACCTTGCCATTTGAGAGAGGGTGAAATTTCCGCCGCGTTTTTTTTTTGGTTCGCGCGCGACATTGAGGGGTCTCTCCTAATCTTTTACTCTATGGCGGTGCCGGAGCAATGCCGGTCGGAGGCGCCGCCGCGTGATTTGGTTCGAATTAACGAGATTCAACTGTACATTGAATGCAAACGTTCTAGCCGCATTGCTCGACTGTCGCATGCACGTGGCGGCTCGGTGCACGTTTTGCATATGTGCAGGCCTTGAAAATTGTTGCTTTGGTTATAGCGCGGTACCGCTTATAGTGCGGATATTCGCGACTCCGGCGACTTACGTTATAAGCGGTCTACACTGTACAACATCAATTTTCTCCACATTAGATGCCTTAACACGTTCTGTTTACAGAATAGCGATATCATTTCCATAGACGATTGAGAGTCAGAGAAACTTGCTGCTTCAGATTTGAAACTTCGAGTTTTTTTTACAATTTTCGTTTAAAACAATTGACGAACGAAATAAAGAAATCTCCCTACATAGACTTTGAACTTTTCTTAACTCTTTCTTGCTAAACACGATGTCTTTGTTTTCATGTATTTAGATAAAAGTTCACGAGGTAAGACTACCTAAAGCAAAGCTAGGGAATGACCGTAATCAGATTAGGCCAACAAAGTATTCTTTCAAAACTATTCTGGTTAAATTCATGGTAATAGGTTGATTATCAAAAGAGAATGAGATGACCCACGTTCCACTTTTTTATAATACACTTCTGAAGCTCCAGCTCTGGCATGTCAATACCATATCATAAATTTTAAAGCATTCATATGCATTCTGGCTGCTGTGGCTCAGCTCAGCGTTTCCCAATTGAGGTTTGCCAAGAACTTGTGATGTTCAGCCTTTGGCTCTTTTAGAATACAACGCAGTTCCTCTCAACCAATAAAAATAAACTAGGCCCGAGCAGGTGTCGAAATCATGGTGAATGGTATGGGAACATCAAGGTGGCATTGACACCAGTCTCTTTTTTAGTTTGCAAAGGCTCTTTGCACAATAAAAGTGAGTTTTTTTGGTATTCTACAAGGGTAATGTACTGGTAAAACTTAACTTATCCCTTTGGCATGCCTTTCACCCTTCTGGTATTCAAACAAAACAGAAAAATAAATTTTAAAAAAACACAAATTTTCTTTTTTTTCTATTTTCTTTGCGGATTACCTTTGCGCACCTACTAATGATGCAAGAGTGCGAACGTAACAGCTTAGTTTATCCAGTATTATTAGCCATAACCAGCATGACCTAAAGAAAGGTAGATAATACAATGCTTTTTCATGTCAGTAAATTTTAACAAAATGCCAACAATTGCCAAAAAAAAAGCATTCTTTACTCAAGTATTACAGTTTGAGCAATTATGTTCTAAAAATGTATGGCAAATTGCATAGATGTTCCAGTGAACATTTATTATTTGCCGGTGAGTGGTAGTTGACGCCCGTACGTGTGAATAGAAGAGACTATGTACGCAGAAGCATTGGTGAGCATCAGCAGGAATGCGAGTCAATGCACAGGAGTGTGAGTGCACACGAGATATGAGTGTGTACGCAGCCTACAAAAATATTAGTGAGTGAGTTATCTGCTTATTCTGTCGGCCCATGGGTGCAAGTAATCTCAGGCTCTTCCAAGTCCTACAGATGTAGTGGCAGAATCACGCTGTCGCTGGAAATTTCATTAAAATCTAGCTTTCACACCTTCACTCCCCCTTCTAAGAAAGTACCCAGTATACTTGAAATGTGCAATCAGAACTGGAAATTTTCCACTCCATTCTATTTCAATGCCATTCACTGTTGCACTCCGTCAGTGGTCAGAGCAATGCTCCCCAGAACTAAAAACTAAAACAAAATTTTATACAGGAATCTGGATAATATTGGCTACAAATATGAACACAAGCAAGAATTGGAAAAATTATATAAGCAGCCTTAAC
Organism: Dermacentor silvarum; assembly: GCF_013339745.2. Taxonomy (NCBI): domain Eukaryota; kingdom Metazoa; phylum Arthropoda; class Arachnida; order Ixodida; family Ixodidae; genus Dermacentor; species Dermacentor silvarum. Next base: position 281,082,184 of record NC_051154.1, read on the forward strand.
CAGGTGAGTGCGGTGATTTCATCATTTACCTTAAAAGCCCTGCCAAGCTTTGCCTATAGGGAAGTAGAGTAATAGGGGTGTCACATAATGCACAATTGATCGTTGATCATTTGCGCAAGCTGTGTGAGGGAGCCAATCGCAATCAAAAGTGGTTGTGTGAAACCGGTATAGCATTCATGAGTCATTTTATTTATTTATTTATTTTATTTACAAATACTGCTGTCTCTATTTCGAGACATAGCAGGAGTGGGTACAAGATTTTAGTACAAACAAACGAACAAACACTAATGGACAAGTAAACTCCATGGACACTCCATGGACATGGACAAGTAAACTCCGGGAGAACAAAATTAAAATATTATACAGATACGGAAAACTACTACTGTAAGGAGGTTTATTGGACGAGTCTAACAAACAGGCGGTAGCTCGGTAAAGTACTCAGGGAGAACAAGATGGTGGTGTTCGAACGCCGATCTCGTGCCTTCAGCTCGTGATGATCGCTGAGCCCAGGATGTCATCGTCTTCATTCCTTCAATATAATTGCCCCCGTCGAGAAAGGTGAAGCCATCCTGGCGATCTAACAGGTGGGGAACAAGAGGGTCGAAGTATGGCTTGAGGCGGTCTACGTGAACAACATCACGTCCACGTCGACGACGGTTGCCAGGCAGCGTAAGAGGTTTAATGACTTAATTTACTGGGGAAGTACACTTGACAACGCGGTAGGGACCATGATAATTTGAGAGCAGTTTGGATGACAAACCAGGAGCGCAGGTCGGTACATGCAGTCACACAAGTGCTCCAGGAGCAAACGTTGCAGCAGGAGAGTGGTCGTGATTGCGGGCGTTTTTCTGGCGTTGTTGGTCGGCCATAGTAAAGCGCTTGGCTAGTTGGTGGCAATCTTCAGCGTAACGGGCGGCTTCCGACATGGGCATGCACTATGAGGCATCTCGTGTGTATGGCAGCAACGTGTCGATAGTGTGCGACGGCTGGCAACCGTTCAGAAGATAGAAGGGGGAAAACCAGGTTGTGACTTGCGTAGCGGTGTTATACGCGTATGTCGCAAATGGAAGAACCAGGTCCCAGTTTGTTTGATCAGATGCAACATGTGTTGCAAGCATGTCGCCCGGTGTCCGATTAAACCGCTCACTCAGACCATTAGTCTGAGGGTGGTAGGCAGTGCACGTCCGATGTACAATATTGCACTGGTAGAGAAGTGCTTGAATTACATCGGAGAGAAATACGCGGCCACGGTCACTGAGAAGTTAGCGAGGAGGACCTTGTCACAGCACAAAATGATTGAGGACGAAAGAGGTGATGTGCTGTGCTGTCGCCATGGGAAGAGCAGCGGTTTCGGCATATCGTGTAAGGTGGTCGACAGCAACGATAGCCCATCAGTTGCCTGCCGTGGTCAAAGGGAAAGGTCCATAAAGGTCAATTCCAATGCAGTCGAATGGGCAGTCTGGGCATGGAAGGGGCTATAATGATCCTGTGCCAGGATGCGGTGGTTGTTTTCGTCGCTGACACTCGTGGAAGCCGCGAATGAACTTGCGGACAAAGCGAAACATTCCGCGCCAGTAGTACCTTTTGCGTAAGCGTTCATAGGCCTTGAAGACACTGGCGTGAGCACATTGCGGGTCAGAGTGAAAGGATGCGCAGATTGTAGAGCGCAGCATTCGGGGATAACTAGGAGTTACTTCCTACCATTGGGCGAGTAGTTGCGCCTGTACAAGAGGCCATCACGAATGCTGAAGTACGAAACTTGGCGTTGCAGTGTTTGAGTGGACGAAAGGGTGGGTGCCTCGGATAAAACATCAGCAGGGTTAAGAGCAGTGACGTTGTCGAGGCCGTGTCGTGATGAATCTTGCCGCACGGCAAAAATTTGGCCGATATCAATGGGTTGCACGCATCCAAGGGATTCACCTTTATGCAGTTTGATGGGATACGAAAGAGGACTTGTGGGGCAGGGAGCACTTGCTCCATTCGAAAGGGAGAGGGTCAAATAAGGCAGAAGTAGTGGCTTCCGATTGAGAAGGAGGTGTGATTGTTCAAAGAATGCAGCTTCATCACATATACTGTTGCAGAACACGGGGAGCAATACAGCTGCTGTCAGCGGAATTTCTGTCTCTCATGTTACAACTAGTTTGTGTGCGGCTTGATGAGTGTGATTGTAGGGCTGGTCACACAACGGGAAGAGTTCAAGTTCAGATCTGGCACAATCGAAAATGGCGTGATTACGCGATAGAAAGTCCCGGCCAAGTATGATGTCGTGCGAGCAGGATGAAAGGACGATAAACTCAACAATGTAGTGCTGTTTAGCGATGATACGTCGGGAAGTGCAGGTGGCTATAGACCGAACAGGGTCTCCATTCGCTGTACGTAAGAGGATCATCTCAAGAGGCGTAGTCACTTTTCGAACCTTGCAGCAAAGTTTGGCACCTATAACAGAAACGGCAGCACCGGTATCGACAAGAGCATATGCACGTGTGCCTTCTACAAAAACTTCTATAATATTCGACAGCAAAGTTCGAGGACTTGAGCATGTCGACAGCGCAGTTCTTGCCTCATGAACTGCGGGAGCTAGTTTCCCTCATTTTCAGGGGCTGGTCGATGACACATGGGCGACAAGGAGCTAGCGGCGGGGTGAAGGTGAGCGACGAGACGTGGGTTGCAGATAGTGACGTGAAGACGTGCTTGTTTGGGCATCCGGACTTTCATAACAAGTGCGGGGACGATCCACGTAGTTCTGTGAACGAGCGTCTGAGTATCTTGGCGCACGACGACAGCAGTGTCGGGCGATGTGACCAGGGCCGCCGCATGCAAAACAGATGGGCCGGTTGTCGCATGATTGCGGGACAGGCAGTCAGCGTCTTTACAGGCGCCCTGATTATACATAATAGAAAATGAATATTCTTGTAGACGCAATGCCCAACGTGCAAGTCGTCCAGTTGAGTCCTTCAAAGAGAGCCAGCAGAGGGCGTGATGATCGGTTACGACGTAAAGCCCCTATATATAAAAGGTAGCGCCATTCTTAGATCTTGCCGCCACCGCGCTCACCCCGGCGTTTAACGACATCCCGACATGGTCCACATTCAAGACGTCTTTCACTCAAGTGTTTGGTCGACCTGCTGTGCGCTAACTATGCACTGAACAGCGCTTGCGAGCCCGTGCACAGCAGACTGGTGAAAATTTCACTAGTTACATTGAAGACGTCATCGACCTTTGTAAAGGTGTCAATGCCGCCATGCCCAAAGTTGATAAAGTTCAGCACATCCGCAAAGGATCTTTCTCGATCCTGCAACAGTCTGCACCACCCACCGCTCCTACTGCTTCTTGAGCTGGGCCGAGAGACGGCAATCCCTGGCGGACGCCTGACAATCGTCCCATCTGTTACGCCTGCTGCATGCCTAGACACGTCGCTCGCTGTTGCCGCCGTCGCCTTCCAACTCCCGACGCCGCTGCCCGGCCGTTCCAGTATGGCGGTCAGCCCATGCGCCAATCAGCCCCGGGTTCCTCCCAGCACTACATTTCTTCTGACCTCCCTGAATTTCCGCCACGCCGATCTCCATCTCCTCGTCGACGATCGCTCTCCCCAATGCGTTGCCGACCCGCACCTTCCGACCAGGAAAACTAAGCGCCGCAGTTCACAAGGCAAGAACTGCGCCATCTTCGAACAGCCCAAGTCCTCGCTCTTCTCCTGCTAACATGGTCGCAATATCTGTCGAAGGTATTTCTACTTTTGCGCTTGTGGACACCGGCGCCGCCGTTTCTGTTATGGCCACCAAACTCTGCCAGTAAAGTTCACTAGCTAGCGCTTCTAGCAGCAGGCTTACACCCCCCACCCAAGACTAGGCAACAACTTGTCTACAGTGTTGCCGCAGCCGAAACAAGAAAAAGCCGGCTGCATGTAACATTGCAATTATGCAGCAGCTTAACCGAAAAAAGAAGAAACAAAGAAAGAAAAACTACAAGACTGCCGTAGACATTCCAGTCTTACGACTAGCTCCTTCCTGCCAAACTAACCATGTCACACATGCTACACCTGCGGTGTAAAGAAACAGAAGACACTACCTTTTGTACTAGCTGGCTTACAAAAAAAAATAACAGCTGAATTCTAACGCTGACGGAACATATCATACATGCGACATGTCATGCAGTACATGAAAATACAAAAAGATAAATCATGGCAAAATTGTGTATAACAAAAGAACACAGCTCTAAAAAGCACACGCTGCCAGCACCAATAATGTTCATGTGCTACTTGTTGTTGTAAGAACAAACAACACCCCCAATTAAAAGCAAAAAAAAAAAAAACTAAACAAGAACGAAACACAAATAACCCTATTGCTGATGCAACAGCACTCCGCAAATTATAAATAACCTGTATCATACCTCAAGGCTAGGCTACCAAGACAAACCAACAAAATACCGCGAGACTCAGGAAAAGACTCGTGCGACACTGCAACTGCTCAAGAGCTGCGAACCCCGCTACGCCGCGGAAAGAAAATAGAATCGCACACTGCGAGCACAATCAATGTCCCGGTGTCCGTGATCTGCACCTCACACACAATGGAGTTGCCCCAGTCTCACCACTCGCTCCTGCACGCGGTCGAGCCGTGACGTGCCTAAAGCTGGCACTCTAATTCGGGCTAGACCCACTTAAATCCGACTGGTGAAATCTGGAGAGATCGCCGTCCCTTTGCCAGCTTACTTAAAATATTGTGAGTGGCAACAGCTTCTACACTCTTTGTAGTCCCCCGGGGTCAAATACCTGCGCTGCCAGAGCAGGAAATAATGTGGGACCGCGAGCAGCACAAAGTAGCACACCTATTCCTCGCTGCGGACGAGCTTCCAGTGCGTAGTGCATTGCCCTACATAACCCAGATCCAAGAGCACCCCAGGTACCTCGACTGCCAAAATACTCCAGTGGCCTACAGCTCTCCTTGACCGCTAGTGGTGTCTCTGTATATCGGTGGTAAGACGCTCCGTCGTCTTTCGACAGCTGCCTAGCCCTGCTGATACAATTGCGGCTGCCCGTGCCACCGAAAACCGCAGCTGGTGCTCGCGATGCCGTGTTCACCACGGCGCGCGGCGCGCTCATTGCTAACATAACCGCGTTGCTCACGTCAGTGCCTTGTCGGGATCGCCGCTTCCTCACTCTCCGGAAGAGTTACGTACAGCTTCTCCTCGTACGGCCGTTCTCCCACTGGGCCCGAAAGGTGACCTTCGTGTGACCCCTGGCACTGTATAGCGGGATCAACTTCAGCAGGCTGTAAAAACCAAGCTGCACAATCTGCCCCGGGTGCGAGCCCCCCAACGTCATCCTTGTCGCGTGACTCATGCTTAAGGTCGGTCACGACAACAGCTGGTGATATCGGTGGCGACACGGTTGTCACTGGCTCAGCGGCAAAATAACTATCACGGGCCGAGTTAGCGCCTTCAACCACCAGGCGGGCTTGCGGATCGTGGTCATCTTTCAGAGACGCACTCTCACGCTGAGAGCTCTCCTCAGCCCTGCAACCAGCATCCGCCACCTGATAACCTTCAACTGCCTGTGTTGCGTCGAGCGCAACTAGTGCCTCACCCTCCGACACTACCGAAACCGCGCCCTCATGCCCTGTCTCGTATGCGCCAACCAACGCCGCTCGTGCTTCACCCGAAACCGCCACAGTGGAAGCGCGCGAGTCCTGCTGAAGGTTCCTGCTCCGGATAGGCGGTTTACTTCCTATATCATCTCGATCCAGTGTGATACTGAAACCGGGAAGATTACCGCCCTCAAATGCCTGAGGTCTACCCTCTAGTTCTGACGGCCCTTCCTGAATTCCCTGGCCCTGCTGCAAAGCTCTCGCTTGCTTTAATTTGGCTAATGCTAGCCTACGTTGTAGTTGCTGGCGGTACTCCTGTGCCTTTTCCAAAGTGCGCTGCATTTCTAGCTCCGAGAGCTTGCCTGTCCCCACGCAGCTGTCGCTCATCCATTCTGGCCACGCGTACCTCTGAGGTGTCCTTGACCAGCCCAGCGACATTTCCCCCGGCTCGAACACGACAACAGGAGTGAGCGAAAATGAGACGAAAGCAACTCACCCCATTCGCCCGTCTGTCTCCGTTGTCGGAAGCTCCGCCATGTATGGTGAAAGGTGGTTCCGCTGGTGGTGAGTCGTCGAGGGCTGCCTTAAACCAGCCGCGCCTCGTTGTCTTCAGAGAAGGCACTGAAATCTGCGGCCTCCAGCCGCTACAGCTTCCTGCTGCAAAGTCCGTGTAGACGGTGTCGATCAAAGATCGAACTTCTGCTGTTGAAAATTCGCGCTTCGCCCAAGGCGATGTCTTCCTTGTGTTCGGCTCGTCTTCGTCTGTCTTTGTCCTGCGAACCAGTCCTTGCCGACTGCGCCAGTAAAATTCACTAGCTAGCGCTTCTAGCAGCAGGCTTACACTGCCGTTCGCTGCGCAAGGTCACCACGCCGCTGTCTGGACTGTCGCTTCACAAAGCAAGCGCGCAGCACGTGACACCTCTCGCAGCCTGTACTGCCCGTGTGCTGCACGGCGTTACAAGGCGTTTTGTACATTGTCTTTTGTACAATGCCTGCACAAGGCGTTTTGTACATTGTCGAGTTTATTGTTCTTCCTGCCTGCTCACATGACGTCATCCTGGCGTGAGACTTCTTGTCCCGTCATAATGCCGTCATCGACTGCGCTGTGTGACGCCGCTGTGTGACGCACCATCCCACGACGCTCTTGATCAGCCGCCTAAACTGGTCGTGCGTGAGGACACCGACATTCCACCTGGCTCTTTTGCCCTTGTCCCAGTCGTCTGCGATACCGTCACCGATGCGACGGTCTTCTTTACGCCATCGGACATCTTTATGAGTCGCAAAGCCATTCCACTGCCTTTTGCAACGCTTGACATAGCAATATTTTTGTGTACAATCCGCTTTCTGCGTCAGTTACGTTGCTTGTCGGCGAATGTATCGGCCGCGTGGAACAGCTTGATTCTTTGTTCTTTGTTACCGTGCCAGACGACTCTTTCCATCTTGACTCGCACGAACTCCTCGCCCTTTCAACGCATGATGAGTCGTCGAGTGACATGTTTTCCGGTTCTATCACCACTACACTAACCCCTGCCGAACGCTCCGAGCTTCTTCAGCTTCTACACCAATTCAGAAATTCCTTCGACGTGTCTCAGCCGCAATTGGGCCGAACGTCGGAAGTGCAGCACTACATTGACGCCGGCTTGCACCAGCCGTTGCGTCAACGACCGTACTGCGTCTCCGCCGACGAGCGTCGCGTCATTAACGACCAAGTCGACTATATGCTACACCGTGGCGTTATCCAACCATCTCCCAGTCCCTGGGCATCTCCTGTCATTCTCGTTCACAAGAAGGATGGGCAAGAAGGACGGGTCAAGAAGGACAGACCGTCGATTGAATAAGGTCACGCGCAAGGAAGTCTATCCTTTGCCGCGCATCGACGATGCCTTGACAGCCTTCAGGGCGCGGAATTCTTTTCGTCTCTAGACTTGCGTGCTGGCTACTGGCAGGTTCCAATGGCTGAAGCCGATTGCCAGAAAACGGCGTTTATTACACCTGACGGCCCATACGACTTCAACGTGATGCCCTTTGTACTTTGCAACGCGCCTGCCACGTTTGAACGACTGACAATAAGCTACGTGGCCTCAAGTGGTCTATGTATCTTTGTTACCTCGACGATGTCGTGGTTTTCTCGCCTGACTTTCCGACCCACCTACTTCACCTTCGCCATGTTTTGACGTGTCTCACCAACGCTGGCCTGCAACTGAACCTCAAGAAGTGCCGCTTCGCCGCACGGGAGCTGACCATCTTAGGCCACACCGTGTCCAAGCAAGGCGTTCTACTGGACCCCTCGAAACTTCGTGCAGTCACTCAGTTCCCGAAGCCTACTAACGTCAAAGAACTACGCAGTTTTGTGGGCCTGTGCTCATATTTCCGGCGCTTTGTCCACAATTTCGCATCGATCATGTCGCCCTTGACCCAGCTCCTACGCGGTGGCGCGGACCTCTCCTCCTGGTCTCCTGCATGCGACGCCGTGTTTGCTACACTGCGGCGTCTTCTTACCTCTCCACCTATTCTTCGCCATTTCGACCCGACAGCTGCAACCGAAGTGCATACAGACGCCAGCAGGGTCGGTCTTGGCGCCGTCCTCGGGCAACGCAAGCCTGGCTACTCCGAATACGTGGTTGCCTATGCGAGTCGTACGCTGACAAAAGCAGAGGCCAATTACAGCGCAACTAAAAAGGAGTGCTTGGCTCTGGTGTGGGCACTTGGCAAGTTCCGCCCATACTTATACGGCCGCCCATTTGATCTGGTAACGGATCACCACGCGTTTTGCTGGCTCGCCACGTTGAAAGATCCATCTGGCCGCTTAGCATGCTGGGCACTCCGAATCCAGGAGTACGATATTTGCGTCATCTACTGCTGTGGACGCAAGCACACTGACGCAGATGCCCTGTCCCGTTCACCTCTACCTCCCGACTCTGCCTGCGGAACCACTTGCACTCACCCCGTCACCTCTTGACCTAGACTCCATTGGCACCGAACAACACCGTGACCTGTGGATTCCTTCTCTTTTCGCCTATCTTTCTGGATCATCGACGACTCCTGTATCCTGATCCTTTTGACGCCAAGCTGTTCATTTTGCCATTCGCGATCAGCTGCTTCACCGACGCAACTACGCTCCCGAAGGCCGTAGATGGCTACTAGTCATTCCCCGTAGCTTAAGATCCCAAATCTGTGCTTCTTTTCATGACGATCCGCAATGTGGCCCCACCGGAGTGACTTACGAACATATAAGCCATCGCTACTACTGGAGGGGAATGTACACTTTTGTACGAAAGTTTGTTCAGTGTTGCCCTGACTATCAACGTCGCAAGTTACCACCTTTACGTGCATCTGGCGCCTTGCAGCCGCTTCCGTGCCCTGCCAAACCCTTCGATCGCGTAAGCATTGACCTCTACGGCCCCCTTCCCACGACACCGGATGGCAATCGGTGGATCATAGTTGCTGTGGACCATTTGACACGCTACGCCGAAACTGCTGCTCTACCGAATGCTACAGCGCGGGATATAGCCTCTTTCGTCCTGCAGCGCTTCGTCCTTCGACATGGCGCTCCTCAAGAACTTCTCAGTGATAGAGGTCGCGCCTTCCTCTCCGAGGTCGTAGGAGCTCTGCTTTCGGAATGCCACATTATTCATCGTACGAGCACGGCTTACCATCCGCAAACTAATGGGCTCACGGAACAGTTTAACCGCACTCTCGGTGATATGCTCGCGATGTACGTGGCATCTGATCATGGTAACTGGGATGGCGTACTTCCGTTTGTAACGTTCGCATACAACACCGCGATACAAGCTACAACGGCATTTTCCCCTTTCTTCCTCCTATATGGACGGGAGCCATTGCATACCATCGACACTTTCCTTCCATACCGTCCTGACGCTTCCGAGTGCCTACCTGTGTACGAAGCTGCCCGACAAGCCGAAGAGTGCCACCAGCTCGCGCGCATCTTTTTGTCACAAGAACAACAGTGCCAGAACGAAGGACACGCCGACTCACTGCCCAGTCCCACCTATGCCCCAGGGTCTCTTGTATGGCTGGCTGTTCCTTGCCAAACTCCGGGCCTTTCCTCAAAACTCGTTCCAAAGTACGAAGGACCTTACCACGTCTTGGAGCGAACGTCCACGGTGAATTTTCTCATCGAGCCACTGTCTCGATCTGACGACATGCGCCGGCGTGGATGTGACCTCGTCCACGTGGCGCGTCTCAAGCCCTACCATGACCCTCTGCCAACTACAACTTAGGTCGCCAGGATGGCCCTTTTTCTGCAGGGGCGATTGTGAAGAAGAAGACGCGCCTCCATCCAGCGGCATCGCCAACGCTCGGCCCGCTCTGCTCGCGCTGTTCTTCAGGTTCTTTTCGTTTTTGGACTGCTCGCCGCTCGCCTGCTGTCTTCGTCTGCTGTCCTGTCTCGGGTGTGGTCAAGTATCGGGCGGTGGTTATCTATTGCTCTTTTAACGTCTCGATTGTTCTTTTGATTCATTTATTGATCTTTTTTCTTCACCTTTAGGATTATTGTGTCGCGAGTGTGAAGTCAGACTAACCTGATGTCTCTTTCTTCCCCCGGTCAAGGGCATTCCCCTTGGCTAGCCTCAATCCCTTCCCGAGAGTGGCCAATAGACTCTTTTTTACGCAGTGGCAACAAAAGTGTCCCTGTGGCTCGTGTGCCTACAAATGGGGGATCGATTCAGATGAAGAATCCGAAAGCGATTCAGGTGGAGCTTCGAAAGGCCTCCTCCCAGTTCCAAAAGATCACCGAGGTCCGCCAGTTTGGTCGCGGTGGTATTCTTTGCTGCTCATCGGATCAGGAGTGCGTTCGAGACCTTCTAAACTGTTCTGAATTCGCATCGAATCCGGTGAGCCCGTTTATTCCACCACACCTTGCATGCTCGAAAGGCTTAGTTCGTGGGGTCGACGCGAGCCTGGACCCCTCAGAAGTGCTAGACTTATTTTCAGTTGCTGGAGCTGTATCCGTATACCGGTGTAGCCGAATTATTGAGAACAGGAAGTCACCTACGGAGTCGGTGATTGTTACGTTCGCGGGAACAGTTCGTCCAACTGAAATCAAGGCATGGCCCCTGATATACAGAGTAGAGCCACTTTCCCCAAGACCACTACAGTGCTTGAAATGTTGGCGCTACGGACACACTATAAAAGGATGCAGATCGGTTACTCGATGCCGCCTATGTGGAGAGAATCACGACAGCACAGAATGTAAGTCGCAGGAAGAAAACTGCTGCCTATGCAATGAAGCACACCCTGCAGACTATTCAAACTGTTCTGCAAAGGAACGAGAATTAAGAATACTAGAAGTGGTGGAACGCAGGCGTTGCTCACGTAGGGAAGCAGTTACAGAAGTTCAGGGAAGATCCCAGGGCTACGCAGGCGTAACAGCTCGTCACACCGCTAGTATGGATGTTTCTCTATCCAAGGCCATAGCAGAGGCAGTAGAGAAAGCTATGGAAAAGGCAATGGAACGACTTGCAACAACTCTTTTTGAGTCCTTGACACAAATGATGACTAGCCAGATGGCGCAGGTCATTGGTGCAGCCTCTACCCAATCTCCTGCATACCAGGTTGCAAATGTACTAAACATAACTCAAAAACAAACATTGTCATCAAACTCGTCAGCTGACTCCCCTTGCGCAGGACCTTCTACTCAAGTAGAACGGACGGAACCGGAACCCCTAACGGAAGAGTATGAAGACTACCAGGATGTAGACATGGAACACAAAAGTCTAAAACGCACACGATCTCCTCCCCACAAAATTTCTTCAAAGTCAAAAACTCAAAATATGAAAAAGTGAACCTTTCCAAGAAGGACTTTTGAAAGAGACTATTTTGGATCAGGCGGTTTCCGCTACCGTTCTATCTTCACCATAGGGTCTCTAAAAATCTTGCAGTGGAATTGTCGTTCAATTGTTTCTGCTACTACAGATCTATCGTATATTTCTTCTCAATTTTCTCCAGACATCATTATCTTACAAGAAACCTGGCTTTCAAATGGTCAAAAATATTCTCTAAAATATTATCGAATGTTTCGTTTGGATCGGCCTGCCAGAGGTGGTGGCGTTGCTTTCTTGGTTTCAAATAAATTTAGTCACAAAGCAACGATATCGTTTCAAAGAATGTCTACCGAATGTGAAATTTTAGCATTAGACATTTCACTCCCAGACTGCTCCCCTTTTACCTTAGTTAATTTATATTTCCCAGCAGGAGTGCAGGATACATTTTCTCTATACACCGTATTAGCTTCCTGCAGAAAAGACATAGTATTCGCTGGTGACTTTAATTCACACCATGTATCTTGGGGTTTTAAAACTGATTCAGAAGGAAAACGCCTGTGGGAATGGACTCTTGATAATAATCTATCTTGTCTAAATTCAAAAGTTATTACGTTTCTTCGCGGACAGTCTCAATCGGCTATAGATCTCACTTTCTCCAGCTCATCTTTAGCTATATCATCGTGGAATACTATAGACTGTGCTACGAACAGCGACCACCTCCCAATTATTTTTCAAATTGATTTCCCTGTGATTTCTCTTAGAAGGAAAAATAACTCATTTATAAACTATAACAAACTTCAAAAAGACTTGAAGTCTACGATGCTTTCACGTACGGATATGCAAGAGGATATTAGGGCTCTGAGCCTCTGTGCAGTTTTAAAGCGTTCCGCGAAGAATGCAACAGTTAATTTAACCTGCAACACAGGTAAACCATTAAGTCCGTGGTGGAATTCAGATTGCGCGAGGGCCCACCGAAAACGAAAAGCTGCCTGGAAGCAACTTCTTTGTAATCAATGTCCAAAGAATTGGAGTGATTACCAATTTGTTGCTGCAACATTCAAGCGTACGATAGATAAAGCCAAAGAGGAGTATGATATGAATAAATACAATCATCTGTCTAAATCAAAAAACAAAAAAGCCCTTTTTAGGTTTTTACGCTCTCGAAAAATGATTCCAGTTCCAGCAAATATTGACTCTTCCGTGCTTTCGCCACGTGAATTATCCGAATTATTAGAAAATATTGGAAAAGGACTGAAAGATAGGTTCACTTCAATCATTCCACCGTACATAGTGAAACCGTTACCACTAGAGGAATTTAGGGAAGTCACAACACAAGAACTGGCGGATGTTGTTCGCTATCTGCCTTCTTCAGCGCCAGGACCAGATGGAGTTACCACAGCCGTGATAAAAATTCTGTATGAATTGTCCCCAGAAGAAATTTTGAATATGGTAAATTACTCTTTAAAAATGCGTGGGTACCTTCAGAATGGAAACTTGCTAAGGTAATTCCGATACTTAAAAAACAGGGAGGTCGATATGATTTAGATAATATTAGACCAAGTTCCCTAACATCAAACTTAGTTAAACTAATTGAACGAATTTTAAATTGTCGAATTACGACCTACATTTCTGAAAACTTAATACTTAGCCCCTGTCAAATTGGTTTTAGATCAGGGTGCTCGATTTGGTGTGCGCACGTAGATTTAGAGAGTCGCATAAAACTTGCTCGTCGCCGAAGAGAATATTCAGCATTAGTGACCCTGGATCTAGCAAAAGCTTATGATTCCGTGGAACATAGCATACTGATAAAGCAATTAGAGAATTACAGGTTTCCGAAATACATCACGGCGTGGTTGTCAGAATTTTTAAGGGAAAGAGAGTTCTACTGTTTTCAAAACGGATGTTCATCGTCTAGGTATAAGCAACAGAGGGGAGTACCACAAGGATCAGTATTATCTCCTGTTTTATTTAATATATTTTTAAGCTCCATCCCGCTGCTCCAGGACATTCATGTGTACGTTTATGCTGATGACATCGCTTTTTTTGCATCGAATGCTGATCTACATTCACTTTATCAAATGTTACAAAATTACTTATCTATGCTTGAAACTTGGATTGAAACCATACATATGTCTCTGAACGTTAGTAAAAGTGCACTCCTTCTCTTTCCTTTGGATGTTCCCGTTCACATTTCACTGATGTATCGTCAAGAGTTCATTCCTCAGGTGGATTCTCTTAAATATCTGGGAATCACATATGATGGAACACTAAACTGGAAAAGCCACATTGATAACGTCGCGTTTAAGGCAACTCGGGCTGTAGGATGGTTGCGTAAAATCAGTAACCGACGATACGGGCTGCGAAGAAACACATTAATTATGATATATAAAATGTATGTCCGACCAATCATGGAATTTGGATGTGTCTTATTTTCTGGGTGTCCAGCTTATAAAATTAAACCTTTGGTACTATTAGAAAAGGAAGCTCTGCGTTTGTGCCTTGGACTCCCTAAGTTTGTTGCAAACAACGTTCTGTATATGGAAGCGCGACTACCATGTTTAATTAGTAGATTCCAAATCCTTACTGTCCAAACGTACCTAAAGTTTTACGATTCTCCCCAAAGAAGATCAATGTATGTTTTCATTAATGAACCAAGTACGTTTTTTAATACTCATTGGTCGCGACTGCACACCCCTCAGATCGTATTCGTACAGGCACAGCTTACACCACTGAATGTACAAATTCAATGTATTCACCCAATAAGTCAATCCAAGAAAATCCTCCAAATTGAATTTGACGATATCTTCCCCTCGAATGCTAAACTAATGCCATTCCAATATTTAAATGACCAATTACAAGATTACCTCTCTCACCAGGAAACAAACAATATAATAGCCACGGACGCTTCAATGTTAAACGAAAAGGCTGGCGTAGGCATCTTTTCTCCTTCTCTTAGTTGGTCCTTTTCTATTCGTCTTCCGGATTACACGACTATTTTCATAGCAGAATTATTGGCGATTGTTTTAGCACTGCGCAAACTACCCCCGAATCAATTATCAGCTGTAGTAGTAACAGACTCTCGATCGGTATGTGTGTCGCTTTCCTCGGCAACGAATTCAACTATCTTAAATGTGTTTCAAAATTTAATCCCTACAACGTTACAAAAAATTAATTTACTCTGGGTTCCTGGACACTGCGGTTTATACATAAACGAAATGGCAGATTTATTAGCCAGAACATCTTTAAATGGACCTGTGCTTCATATTTTACCGGATACAGCCTACGTCACTGCATCGAGATTCAGAACGTTTAGCCTACGAAATGACTTAATCAAATTATCGCTGATCCCATCTACAGTCTTTCAGCATCTCGGTTTTGGCTGGAATAATCAGTGGTGTCCTTCTCGGCAGTTAGAAGTTACATTCTCCAAATTACGCTGTCGCATCCCGGAATTGAATTTCTATTTACACAGAGCTGGTCTGACGATGTCCCCTCTGTGCCAAAATTGTAAGGAAATTGAAACAATAGACCACTACTTTTTATCATGCCGACGTTATTCAAACCAGAGAACGAAATTACTCGAAGCTCCACTCTGCAAAATTGGATTAAGATTAAGTACACCAGTATTATTATCATTTGGGGCCTCCTCCCTCGGCTATTGTCACAGAGACGTTTGTTGCGCAGTCTTTCAATTTTTAACAGAAACAAGACGATTACCCTGTTAATTATAGTAACCCTATTCTACCTATCAGATCAGTATTCATTTCACTGAAATTTGTTTCTCCAAATTCGTTAGTAACATTGTATTTTTTCTGACCTTGATAATAACTATATTTTTCACCTTTCGGTTAGTCTGACTGCTCGTTGGCA
The DNA here is from genome assembly GCF_013339745.2 of Dermacentor silvarum. Classification (NCBI taxonomy): domain Eukaryota; kingdom Metazoa; phylum Arthropoda; class Arachnida; order Ixodida; family Ixodidae; genus Dermacentor; species Dermacentor silvarum. The sequence goes on from NC_051154.1 coordinate 281,097,419, forward strand.
CAATACTCTAGGTATACAAAATTTTCTTTGTTTTTGTTTGTGCCTTCTTTACTTTGCGTATCTCATTGTCAAAAAGAATTTTTTTTTTTTAGCTACCTACTGCCGCCCGATTCTTGGCATATCCCCCTCAGTGGGTGCGAGCCATGGTGAAGGATCATCATCATCATCATCATTGCGCTGTTGGTCGCTGGTGTTTTTGGAGACGGTGCTCCACGCTGCCTCGCCGTTCTTGGGACTCGTAGCATCCTTGACGGACACCGCCAATAAACCTCTTCTCAACTGGTATAATGGCCTCCAATGGTCACATATGCTGTGCACATTCCAAGAACAGATGAAGTGCTCCCATCAGCGACTCGCACAGTGCACGGTATGACGGGCATCAGAACCTTTTCAAGCCTTCGGCGGAGAGCAGAACTCGTAACTGAAAGTTGCGCTCCTGTGTCAATGAGAGATGTAACAGGAACACCATCAACTACGATAATGTCTACTAAAAATAAACATACAACTGCATCCAAACAGGCAACAACCTTAACCAATGAAAACAGAAGAATCGAAAGGCAACACACAAAGGAAAGACATTATTTATAAAACAAAGATGTCCATTTGCGATAAGGGCCACAGGTTTCTTATAAAAGCATTAGGGTTGGCATCTTCGGCAATTAACCTTGCAAAGACCCAATCTATGCAAGCTACTTATATCACAAACTCTAACATCCATTGTCCACTATCCTTGGTTGGGAACCACTGAATTACTTTTGTCGTGTCAATGGCAATGTCTCTATGAGTATATAACAATGCCAGTCCAGTCAAGAATTCGTTCATTTGAGAATGCATCCAAGTCTTCAAACGGCGTAAAGCAGAGAAAGACCTTTAGGCACTGGCAACACTCACAGGTAGGGTGGCAAGTATATGCAGTACATAGGCGTCGACTATACAGGGGGGCTCTGGAACCCAAGCCCCCTCCAAAGTTTTTTGGGCGAAGAGGGGAACCCCTGGCGATGCCGAAGTTTACCCCCCCCACCCTAAAGTGTCATTACCAGAGTTGTTACCCACATCATTTGAAGTTTCTTTTGAGTTGCCTCTACCTTTACACTTCTAATTTTATTGTGGCTAAAAGCTTACTGCTTCATTGTTGGCACGGACATGCATAGCTTTTAATTCATATTTTTGATTTATTTCTGAAAATCTCGACAATAGGAGGACAAGCGCATTAGAAGCACGAGCAGCGGCTGCCTCATCCGTATTTTCTCACTTCGCATTTTTTAAATTGCCACTGTGAATGCCACGCACAGACACAATGTATTTAAATATATACTGCGACGTAGCGTTAACACAACCTTTAATGCGCCGCGAAGACGTGGCGGACCGATCACACTCAAGGCACAGGTCAGTCTCAAGATGAGTCCCCACAAGCGATGAAGACGAAGAAACCGATATGATGATGAACATGTGCAGCCGACGAAGAAGTGACTGGGAAATGCCCACAATAATTTCCCCCGCATGCGAGCGGCCAGCCTGGCCGCAACTTAAAGGGACGGCGAACGCCTTGCGAAAGACTTCATGCGAGAGACGTGGACAATCTTGGCAGCGCGACAGCGGCGGTCAGTGGGAACCACAATAGGTTGGACGAGATAATTAACGGGAGAAGTCTGCTCCAAGACTTTGTATGGGCCTATGAACCGAAACTGAAACTTGTCGCACAAGCCAGGAGTGCGAACCGGTGTCCGGAGTAGCACTTCATCGCCCGGGCGGAAGAACACTGCGCGATGGGATGCGTCATAGAGGTCCTTGCGGTCCTGTTGCCGTGCTTCAGTGTTGATGCGGGCGAGCTGGCGACAGTGGAGGAGGCGTGATATATATTGTTCACAAGAGGATGCAGCTGGAGTGACAGGGGCGGAGAAGAAGGAGACGTCAAGAAAATAAGAGGGCGAACGGCCATAGACGAGGTAGAATGGCGAGTAACCTGTTGTGCGTTGTACGGCGGTATTGTACGCAAAAGTCACGAATGGCAAAATTGCGTCCCAGTTTGTGTGGTCTGGTTGAATATACATGCCTATCATGTCGGAGAGTGTGCGATGAAAGCGCTCAGTTAGTCCGTTGGTTTGAGGGTGGTAACTCGAGGTTGTCTTGTGGGTGGTGCCAGAGGCTCGGAGCAATTCGGCTACAATTTGTGAAAGGAATGCCTTCCCACGGTCGCTCAGGATGACACGAGGAGCACCGTGACGCAGGATTAATGCTTGAAGTATAAATGCAGCCACTTCAGAAGCCGATGCCGAAGTCACGCAAGCTGTTTCGTTGTAACGTGTCAAGTGGTCGACGGCTGTCACTATCCATCGATTGCCGGTGAGAGTCGTGGGAAGGGGACCATACAGATCAATACCAACGACTTCGAATGGTGCCGATGGACACGGGACTGGTTGGAGCTCTCCGCTTTGACCTGATGTTGGTAGCTTTCGGAGCTGGCGAATGGCGCAGGAAGCGACGTACCGCGCTACACTAGTGGATAAGCCAGGCCAGTAGAAGCGACCTTTGATGCGGTAGTATGTTTTCTGAAAACCAAGATAACCAGCAGTCATGTCATCGTGATAGGCCTTAAGAACATTAGCACGAAGAGAGCAAGGCAGAACAGGCACCCAGCGTTGACCATCAGGGTGATAGATATGGCGGTACAGGGCGCAGTTGTCGAGCTTGAATTGCGTGAGCTGTCGACGAAGGCGAGCGTTGGGCGGGCGCGAAGTTCCCTGAATGCGGTCTATGATGCGTCGACAGTAGGGGTCAGCGAGTTGGTGAGATATGAGCGATCCATGGTCATCAGAAGGAATCTGGTCAATAGCGGTTAAGGACAACACATGCGGGGAAGGACGGTCTGAAAGCTTGTCGCGGAAGGCAGGAGGGGAATCATGGCATGGCGTCGTAGGAAGCGGGCAGCGAGAAAGCGCATCGGCATCCTGATGCTTTTTACCACACTTGTAGATAATAGTGAAGTTGTATTCTTGCAGACGGATAATCCAGCGACCAAGGCGTCCGGTCAAGTTCTTGAGCGTTGAAAGCCAACATAAGGCATGGTGGTCCGTAACGATGGTAAAATGGCGGCCGTGAAGATACGGTCGAAATTTCTGTACCGACCAGACGACAGCTAGGCACTCCTGCTCAGTGATGGTATAATTCTTCTCAGTGTTCGTCAGTACGCGGCTTGCGTAAGCGACGACCCTCTCACGTGAAGACTCATCTCGCTGTAGGAGAATACCACCGATGCCATGACCGCTAGCGTCCGTATGCAGGAGTGTGGGTGCGGTTTCATCGAAATGGCGAAGTACTGGTTCAGATGTGAGGGCGTTTTTCAGATGGGTAAACGCTGTTTCGCATTCGGGAGACCACTCAAAAGCAACACCAGAACTGAGTAATTTGTGCAACGGTGCAGCTATTGAGGCGAAGTCACGTATAAAGCGGCGAAAATAAGAAGCGAGGCCAAGGAAACTGCGCAAATCTATGGCCCTTTCGGGGCGAGGGAAGTGAAGAACCGGTGAAACTTTATCGGGATCTGGACGAATGCCGTCCTTGCTCACAATGTGACCCAAGACCTTAATTGTCTTGCTGGCAAAACGGCACTTTTTCGTGTTCAGCTGTAGGCCAGCGTTGGCAAGGCACGTGAGAACTTCGGCCAGGCGTTGCAGGTGTTGAGAGAAGGTGGAAGAGAAAACAACAATGTCGTCCAGATAGCACAGGCAAGTCTTCCACTTTAGGCCACGCAGAATGGTGTCAACCATGCGTTCGAATGTTGCGGGTGCATTGCAGAGTCCGAATGGCATTACATTGAACTCGTATAGCCCATCTGGTGTTGAAAACGCTGTTTTTTCTTTATCGTCCTCATGCATAGGTATTTGCCAGTAGCCCGAACGCAAATCAAGACTCGAGAAGTACTCGGCATTCTGCAGTGAATCCAAGGCATCGTCTATGCGAGGCATAGGGTATACATCCTTACGTGTGATCTTATTGAGTGCCCTGTAATCGACGCAAAACCGCACAGAGCCATCTTTTTTCCGAACTAGAATGACTGGGGATGACCAAGGACTAGCGGAGGGGCGTATTATCTGCCGTTGCAGCATGTCGTCGACGTTTTCTTCAATGACTTTCCGCTCGGCAAGAGAGACGCGATATGGTCGACGGCGAACAATGGACCCACCATCTGTCTCTATCCGATGCGTGATGACGGAAGTCTGTCCCAATGAAGAGGCACGCGCGTCAAACGAAGCTTCATACTTTTTCAGTAAAGCAAGCAGCTGTGACTGTGAAGGGGTCAGGTCGGAACTGATGGCAGCTTCAAGGGCAGAGAAAGATGCGGAACGCCCAACAGAAGGAGCTTCAGAGGAAGCCGCTTCAACAGAAACAACAGAGAGATGCTCGGATTTAGTGACGCAAGCCAACGTAGTGCCCTTAGGGATCAGAAGTTTTTCGGATGTCGGGTTCGTAGCGCAGACGAATGCGGAGCCATTGTCAAACCGGACCAGCTCTGACGCAAAGACTATCCCTCTTATGAAACAGTTCGCAGATGGTTGTACGAACACGTCACCATGTTCAATGGCATCCGACGCGATTGCAACAATTCTCTGATGACAAGGAAGTAGCTCGGTGTCTTCTGTAGCAAGCAAGCGAAGCGGTGAGTCATCTGTATGAAGTGAATGGGCGGTGTCGGTCATGTGGAGAACACGTTTCCGACAGCAGATGGAAGCGGACGCCATAGAAAGAAAATCCCATCCTAATATCAGCTGCTGGGTACACGAACTTAGCACTGCGAATTGTATATAATGCAGAATTCCATCAATGTAGACACGAACAGTGCACATGGCGGCAGGTCGAATGGCATTCCCTTGAGCAGCGAGTAGCGTAGGTCCATCATAAGGAGTGGTGACTTTCCTTAGGCGCGAACACAAATCACGGTGGATAATTGACAGACTAGCACCAGTGTCTATTAAAGCTTCCACGTGCACTCCTTCAATGGAAACAGATAGCATATTATGCGGACGTGCTGGAGGACTTTCTGTCCTGTCAAGCAATGCAGCTTTTCCTCCAAAAGCTGCATAATTTAGTTTTCCGGGCGACGATCGGCGAATGGAGAAGCTGGTCGAAGTGGCGACGTAGAGCGACGAAGGGGTGACGGCGAGCGGCGTCTGGCAGGACGGTAACTAAGAGCCGTCGCGGAGGTTGCAGGTGGCGATGGAGAGCGGTCGGAACGCGGAGCATAAGGACAGCGTTGGAAAGATGCCCCAGCAGAAAAGTCATCCCGTTCGTAGGTGTCAAATCCGCGACGCTCGTCTCGCTGCCGCTTGTGACAGAAACGTGCAATGTGGCCACGATATCCACAGTAGTAACATATACCGTAAAATTCCGAGCAAGCGCCCCCCCTCGAGCAAGTCGAAATTACCGGCAAAGTTAGGGGGGGCGCTATCCCGGAACGGCACCAAAATTCAAGATGGCCACAACAAAATTTTCCCGCAAAAAAAAGAAGCGCAGGTGGAATAGCATTAAAATTTTATTGAACATGAACTTTATTAAGCCAAAGATTTGTTAGTGGTGTTTATAACTCTCAACACCACCGTTACCCAAAACCACCAAAAGAACTACAGAAAGCGCATCGACGCTGCACCGGCGCGTCGCCGCGACCGGCGACGCGCACATTGGTTATGCAGCTTCTATTCCAGGCAAAATTATGTCCGCGAGAGTAAATTGACGCGTAATGTTCACTTTATTAAAAACCATGTCCACAGTGAAACGTTTAGCACTAATGAGAGTTCCGATACAAGTGAAGCTCAGCTGCAGTGCATGGCTACCGACGGCGGACAGCGAACCGCGGCTCGGCCATGCTCGCATCGCAGCTGGTGGCGCCGCAAATATCAGCATGTTTTCTTCATCGTGTGAAATTATTGCGAGGAGAGGGTAAAGCCGCAACGACGGTAACAAAACATTGCTGCTTGGGAGCGTCGGCGGTTCGTTCTGAAGCGCCGTCTGCTACAGATTCGAAGTGAACTGAAAAAGGCCTAGCGACGATATCGGTGGCGAGTGATTAGCAGCGGTGAAGCTGCCGGCGATGCCAGAGCGTAGCCGCGACCACTCCTCGGTCACCGAGTGGTCACGTCACTGTGCCGCAGGGAACTCCTTTGTGCCGTGCGACAGGCAGATCTCGCCGTCGGCCGGCGGTCTGTGAACTACAGACCGCCAGCCGCAGTTCGCCCCGATGCACTCGCGTGCCCACTGGGGCGCCCGGGTACGACCATGATTCGATGAAATGGCTCATCCGGGCGCCCGACGCGCACCGGTGCGATTTGCCGAATTTGCCATCATTTTCGTGGACTGGATGTGGCAGGCCAGTGTTGGTGCGGGGGGGGGGGGGGGGGGGCGCTTTCCCGGAACGGCGCGGAAATTTGAAATTAGCAGTGAAGTTAAGGGGGGGCTCTTGCACGGGTGGGGGCGCTTGCTCAGAATTTTACGGTAGGTCGGGTTGGACGCCATGGTGGAAAGTAAGGTTGCTGAGGTGTGCTGGTAGACATCGAAGCCAAGTGCGTCTGCGTTGGTTTAGGAGGTATCGATGGCACGAGGGCTGGGCTAAGTGCGGCTACCTGCGCATACGTTGGTGGCGGCCTAGAGACTAGAGGGTCCGTATACGCAGTACCCGCCATAGACGCCAACTCCTCCTTGACGTCACGCAAAGTGGTATTGGGGGCGTGGGCAGGAATGGGACCTGCCAAGAAGCCAAGAGACTGCAGCTCTTCTCGTATGATTGCGCGGACCATTGCGCGCAACGAGGGATCTGCGGTAGGGTTGTTGTCAGGGGTGTCCGGGGGTGGCAATCGGACAGATTCGAGTTCTTCGAGGCGCTGGCACGTAGCTACAATGTCAGCGACGGTAGCCGGGTCCTTGATGGCCAACGCATTGAAGGCGAGAGGCCCAATGCCTTTGAGTATGTGGCGTACTCTGTCTGATTCGGCCATGGAAGCGTTGACGCGCCGACAGAGAGCGAGGACATCCTCTATATACGAGGTATAAGACTCGCCCAGTTGTTGTTTGCGAGTGTCGAGTGCCTTCTTCGCGATGGCGGAACGAACGGTCGGAGTACCAAAAACTTGTCGAAGCTGCTGTTTGAATCTACTCCAGTCGGTGAGGTCGATCTCGTGGTTGAAAAACCAAGTCTTCGCTACGCCCGTGAGATAGAAGGAGACATGGCGTAGCTTCGTCACCTCGTCCCAGTGGTTTGCAGAACTCACCCGGTCGTAGTTGTCAAGCCAATCCTTCACATCTTCACCACGAAAGCCAGCAAACAGATGGGGGTCGCGCTGGGGCCCACTGACGATCCAAGATGGAGAGGCTGCGGCAGGTGGAGCCGAGATTGTAGATGTAGAAGCGCCAGAGTGCTCGTCCTGCGGCATGTTGGCGGACAGCTGGCACAAACGGCGACCTGAGCGAAGCTCCAGGAGATAGAGCGGGCGAGCAGAGGACGGGGAACCGAGGAGCAACCTCCACCACTTGCGACGTAGCGTTAACACGACCTTTAATGCGCCGCGAAGACGTGGCGGACCGATCACACTCAAGGCACAGGTCAGTCTCAAGATGAGTCCTCACAAGCGATGAAGACGAAGAAACCGATATGATGACGAACATGTGCAGCCGACGAAGAAGTGACTGGGAAATGCCCACAATACATAGGACAAAGTTTATTATTTCTTAAAGAGAAGGAGGTAGCCATTTTTCGAAACAATATACAAATGAATTTTTCACCAGATTTTAAACGATAAGGTGGAACTCGTGGCACATGACATCCTTCGTTCACTCACAGACAAAGTTCCTGTGGCAGAGCACTGCGCCGTCATTATGAACGAGACAGCAGACATTTCTGTCAAAGAAGAACTTCCAGTTTTGTTTACGGGAGGTCACAGAAAGCCTGGAAATAGAAGTCCTGCTCTGCTTTTTTTAACACGACGGAGACAACAGCGACGAGCCTCTTTGCTATACTAAAAGACATTCTTTTGTAGATTTGATCCTCCTGTTGAAAAGTGCAGCAGGCAGTGCTATAATGGTGCAGGAAACATGAGGGGAAAGCACAGAGAAGTACAAGCTCTCATGTAAGAACAAGAACCCCGCGCGGTATATGTACACTGCCTAGCGCACATCCTGAATGTGCAGTGGTGCCGACTTTTGCTGGATTACAATGTCAATCAGTGTATCTCTGTGCAAAATCAGGTGTCCTGGTTCAAGGTCGCCACCATAAAACTCTAATATATGCTTTGTCTTCCTTCCCTATGGCAAACTGCTCATGTGTGACATGGTTTTTCACCATGTCGGCCGGAAAGTAGACATGTGCTGTGATTTTCTTTACACAGTCACGTAACATATTAACTTTGTGACCTGCTCCCGAAAGCGCGTTCCTTCTTTTCTAGAGCTTCAGTTAGAGAAGAGGAGGACGTGAACTTGCATAAATTCTACCCGACAAGGTGGACGCTCAAGATTTCATCACGGAAATCAGTTCTTTCAAATTATAGCAGTATCACAACATTTATGTCTGAGAAAGCATCGGAAGAGCGAAGTGAGACTGGAACGAAAGCAAGCGGATTTTTAAGGATGCTGTTTAAGTTTGAATCATTGTTCATGTTGATGCTGCTGACAACAGTGTTTTCACGAATGGAAGCACTGAATACCGCCTTGCAAAAATGAACGTTCAGGTTTTGACCAAGCAGAGAAAATGGTCTATTCCATCACCGAAAGCGTCGCTGGACTGAGGCAAAGCTTTGCCCAGATTTGGGAGGAGATCTTGGCAGAGGCAGGAAAAGTAGCAGGTGAATACCTGTGTGTTCCAGCTGCTAGGCGATACTCCACGTCGCTATCAAGGTATCTCAGCTCACGTGTTCCCATCAGCGAAGGAAACCAGAGGTACTACGAAGTACTTGACACCGTGCTGTCTTCCTTAAGCAACAGGTGCCTGACATGTGGCAGCTTATGTCACACATTGAGCAGTTTGCCATAGGGAAGGAAGACAAAGCATATATAACAGAGTTCTACGGTGGCGACCTTGAACCAGGACGCCTGATTTTGCACAGAGATACGCTGATTGACATTGTAAGCCAGCAAAAGTCGGCACCACTGCACACATTCAAGGACGTTGTGCTCATGTTTTCGTGGGACAAGGTCGGGCACCTGCGAAACCGTTTGCCGGAAATGGCCAAGCTGCGGAGCCTCGAGCGGCCAGTTGCGCAGCAATTTTGTGTTTATTCGTGGGCTTCTTTCACGCTCGGAAAAACACTTTTATGTAGCACGTATTGAGCAACATAAAGTTGCACCAGGAGTTTTTCATATTGCGCTACAATTTTCTCATTGACAATTGTCATCTAATTATAATATTTGAGAAGTTGATTAATTAAGACTAATTAAGCAATCAGGCAGAATGCAAGAAATATTCTGTATCTCCAAGCGATGGCAAACAACATTACCTTGGTTCTGTACAGCTGCGTGGCATTTGCTTATTTGAAAATCTTGGTGCATGGTAGTTGGGACACTGTATATATATACAGGGTGTCCCAGCTAAAAGTAGCCAATGTTTTAAAAACGAAGGAGTGTGCTAGGAGGCTCAAACCAACTCAGTGGTTTTGAGGATCGCGTGTCCTAGTCTCCGGTATTTTTTTAGTTTTGCAAGGTCAATTAATTAGCATAAACTAATTGCCTAACTTTTTAAATATTGGCTTCACCAAGAAAGTGCCAATACAAAACCACATTTAAAAATGGCTGACTGAAGTGTTTGCAATTAAGTAACATTGATGGAGCGTCTAGTAATTGCCTTTAAAGAAAGCCCGCGAAATACAAAAACAAGGGGGTGATAGCCCCACTATTTCAGCGCTCCCAGGCGACCAATCAAGAAACGAAATCCGCATATCTGTACAGTGGTACTGGGACGGGCTTGGCGTATTCGGTGGCCGCAAGGTACGTGCCAGTAACTGTCGCTAGTAAGATATGATAGCGAACGAATAGAAGTACATGACAACAGCATTTTTCTTCCCGATTAAACAGTTCTGCGGTCAACATTTACTCAAGCCCGACCTTTTTTTTTCTTGCCTTGTGTGTTCAGGCTTCATTGCACAAGTGGAGTGAATGATATGTTTATGCCACGTCATGTCAAAGCGCGACCCACAGTCATCACCGCCGCTCGCTTGGTGCACCCAATCGTGATAGGGCAGGCGAGTGAGTCTCAAAAAAAGGTATGTAAACAATGTCCTTTTCTGATCAGTCGTTTGGTGGCTCTGAAATAGCAGTGCTATCATGCGGTTGTTTTTGTAATTCGTGGTCTTTCTTTAAAGGCAATTACAAGATCCTTCATCAATGGTATTTAATTGCAAACACTTCAGTCCACCATTCTTAAATGTGATCTACAACTTTTGTATTGGCACTTTCTTGGTGAAGCCAATATTTAAAAAGTTTGGCAATTAGTTTATGCTAATTAACTGACCTTGCAAAACGGAAAAAAATACCGCAGACTAGGACACGCAATCCTCAATCCCACTGAGTTGGTTTGAGCCTCCTAGCACACTTTATCATTTTTAAAACTTTGGCTACTTTCAGCTGCGACACCCTGTATGTATGGGTGGGGCTCGGAAAGCTGGTCGCCCCCCCCCCCCTGGAAGAATTAAAACTTTCTACCTATGATGCAGTATCTGCCCACTTATTTGAACGATCTTCTACTCTCTCAAGAGGTAAAATTGAGGGTGGGGAGGAAGCGATAAGCTCGCTTCCACCAAAATGACGGTTGCATTAGCCAGTTTTGCGCCTAACAAAAAATTCGCATCATCTCACCCTACGGGCAACCATGGTGGGATGCGAAAGCATCGTGGGGGGTGTGCATCGAGTTTCCGTTTCGTTTCACTTAGCAACACAACCCAATGAAAGTTAGAGTGAGAGAATGTTTTGAGAAGAGAGGAGACGTTTGTACGGGGTCCGACGGCCGCGCTACGCTGACGTTCGTTCTGGATGCTCCCAACCTTGCTCAGGTTGTTGTCGAAACAAAGCCGGTCGCACACGTTGCAGCTGTGCCCGAAGCTCCAATCGAGGAAGTCGTGCTTGAACCGCGCGTCAGCGCCGTCGAAGCCCGGGCATTGTAATGGCCTCGAACGTGTTGCTGCTCTGGCCACAGACTCGTGTTGCCTCGACGCTTCGGGATCAGGAGCTGCCGCCTCGACGCTACCATTGCGCTTTGACTTTCCGGGCTCGGAGTTCGGGGTCAGCTTGATAACACTGACGTTCCACTTCGGCGTGCCGAGCCCCTGTTGCTTCCGTAGAAGTTTCCTGCCAACGTTGACGTTTACGTTCGGCTTCCCTGGCCCGAAGTTCGGAGTCCACTTGCCAACGCTGACGTTCATGTTCGGCATCCCGAGCCTTCCTCTGCTCCGCGGCGGTGGCGCTGCTGCTGCAACTAGCACCGACATTGACGTTGTTCATGGCGTTTCGCACATTGTTGCACAGAGAGAGAATGACGGAAGCACAGCGAACGCGCGCTTTATGCTGCGCCGCGACACTTGCGCCACCTACCGGTGTACCCTTAGAGGGAGAGGGAGAGTGTTATATGCAATGATTTGCTGCGCCGCACCTGTAGCAGAGAGGGGGAGAGGGGATGAGGAGAGCGCACACCTGCGTAGGAGAGGAGAATGAGGGAGAGTTGCACATGTGCAGTATGGGTGCGGACGCCGCAGAACGGAGACTGCCCCGAGCATAAGATGCTCTCGCATCTAAAAGGTAGAAGTGAGGGGTGCTTTGCTCGCCACGGACAGCGATGGTCACTGCAGTGGCCTGAAAATTCCATGTGCTGAAAAATCGCTGCCCAGGGGGGGGGGGGGGTGGAAGGCATGGGGAGGGTGTCATGAGTAATAGGTCGGCGGCGAAATAAAAGAAGACAAGGACGATGTCATCGGAGCGTTCCGAACGGCGCGAGCGTGCGAGGTGGGTGATCCGAGCTGTGATCGAGGGAGAAGCAAGGCTGAGCGAGCATTATCGACGTGGCTCCGGGCCAGGAAGGTCGCATCGCCAGCTGTGCTCTGGCGACGGGAGACTTGGGGGTCTGGCCGAGTCCGTGACGTTAAACGTCCAAGGTGTGGCCGTCGACCTCGGCAAGTTCGAGTGAGGACCCTGGACCGGCTGCAGCCTCTCACGGCAGGACCCGGCTCCCCAGAGAGGACCCCTCTTCACGGCAGACCGGCACGTTCGATGATCCCTGGAACGCCACGTCGGCACTCGGGAAAGGAGCTAGACGGAAGCGGCGGCCGAGCACGTCGCTAGGCCTAACCCGTCGCGCCTCCCTGCCACGTCATGTGAAATCATGCGACCATACGTCACATGATTTCACATATCGTTTCACGTCGCTCTGCACTCCCAGTCAAAAGAACTCTTCTGTTATATTTTGTAACGTGTCTTTGATTCCCTAGAACACAATGCATAAATAAATGTTAACAAAAATATACAACCTAATAAATCTATCCACGTTCATGCTCTTAACTTTGCCTACGCTAGTTCTGGTTGTTTCCTACACGGAAGTCTAGCAACCTTAGCTTCCTACTCTGACTATACAATAAAGAATCGTTCTCACAAAGTTCGTCGATGCGCGTTTCTTTCCAGCCGGAAACTTGTAGGATCTTTCTCCATATGGTTGTTTCTTGCCGACTGTCGCATAATCGATGCTGCATAGAAGTCGGTCCTTCAACTCGCTCGTCTCGGGAGCCTGGGTAACCCGGTCACTGTTGCTGACGTGGCAGGGAGGCGCGACGGGTTAGGCCTAGCCACATGCTCGGCCACCGCTTCCGTCTAGCTCCTTTCCCGAGTGCCGACATGGCGTTCCGGGGATCATCGAACGTGACGGTCTGCCGTGGAAGAGAGGTCCTCTCTGGGGTGCCGGGTCCTGCCGTGAGAGGCTGCAGCCGGTCCAGGGGCCTCACTCGAACTTGCCGAGGTCGACGGCCACACCTTGGACGGCCAACGTCACGGACTCGGCCAGACCTCCAAGTCTCCCGTCGCCAGAGCATAGCTGGCGATGCGACCTTCCTGGCCCGGAGCCACGTCGATAATGCTCGCTCAGCCTTGCTTCTCCCTCGATCCCAGCTCGGATCACGCGCCTCGCGAGCTCGCGCCATTCGGAACGCTCCGATCACATCGTCCTTGCCTTCTTTTATTTTGCCGCCGACCTCTTACTCATGACAATGGCCCCCTTTTTAAGAATTTTTTCTCAAAAAACTGCTTCCTCTTGACCTTCTTTTTGGCGGCGAACTTGACTTTCGTTGTGGCTTGATTGCTCTTCTGTGCGTCGTCTTCGCTTACCACTCATCACCACACTTCACTGCACTGTCGCGCATGTTTCACCATTTGTTCTGTTCACACAACACTGCACTCAATTGTTCGTAATGTTCATTGTCCCAAACACTCTATATGAATAAACTTGCTATATACACACATTTGTAAGAGCTGACAATTCCACTGTCCGAAGGCATTCCTAAATAATATTCCTTTAGTACCCCACCGGTTATACCTGATAATTTTTTCCGCCTTTTCCTAAGCTCCCACGCTTCTCTACGCCCAGCCTGCCTCCTTCCCTTTCTTGCTCTGGCACATTTCTCGTGCAGCTTGAAATGCCTGTGCTTTAGCTCTAGCTTCCTTTTCTTTCTTACACCTGTATATCGCTCGTACTGCTTGGAATGGCTCTGCCTTAACTCTGGCCTCTTAATCTTTTTCCTTGACGCCCGCCTCTTCTCATGCATCTGTGTTTTAACACGCTGTTTTCTTTTCCATCTACTGGGAGTTTTCTTTCTACCTTCACGCTTTGCACATTTTAGGCGACTAGCGCATCTATCCTCCCTCTCATTTCTTTCGGGGTTTGGCTGGCTCCTCATTTCTGATGCCTGTCGATCCCTGAAATCGTTTTCCATTACAAACCCCATGTCGTTACGAGGTGAAGCTACTTCTTTCGTTACCGCCCTCTGCTCCTCGCTTACGCAAATCTCTATCGGGATGTCGCCCATTCTCCTATCACTGTCTTTCTTAATCAAGGGTTCTGTAGTCGAGAGCTTCTCTGCGTCGTCACGGGCGGTATCTACTCTACCTGTGTCTTCTAACGTCCCTGCGCTTTCAGGCTGCTCTACTACGCTAGTGGGCCTACTCTCTATCTTTAACTCTGCCTCACTCGCTTTCATTTTTAATGCATGTAACTCTTCTTGCAGCATTTTGAGCTGTTTCTCCTGGAGCTGCTTCCTCTCTTCGTAGGCTTTTTTATCTACATTGCGTTGTGTCTCGACATGTTTCCTTTCATCCTCAACTAGTTTGAGGCCCTGCTCCTTGCTGAGCTTCTGCTTGCGAATAGTAGCCAATATCGCCTCCCAATTCATCTTTGCAACTCCCGAGTATCAGTGACTGGGCTGGATAGAATCCAGGAACGGATCCTGGCAAGCTCGCCAATTGTTATGTGTTTTTGTCACCGATCTCGGGGGCGTGCTGGTGTTAATAGAGATGGAGAGGGAAGACGGATGGCGACACAGCAAACAAATTTTTTAATCTCAGACGAAAGCCCAAAACCTCAAACTAAAACTCAAGTACACACTGAACTAAGACACAACAAACAAATATATGTTAACAAATGTACAACCTAACAAGGCGATAAACATGTCCTAAATTCCGCCTCTGTTAGTTCTGGTTGTTTCCTACACGGAAGTCTAGCAACCTTAGCTTCCTACTCTGACTATACAATAAAGAATCGTTCTCACAAAGTTTGTCGATGCGCGTTTCTTTCCAGCCAGAAACTTGTAGGATCTTTCTCCATATGGTTGTTTCTTGCCGACTGTCGCATAATCGATGCTGCATAGAAGTCGGTCCTTCAACTCGCTCGTCTCGGGAGCTTGGCTAACCCGGTCGCTGTTGCTGACGTGGCAGCGAGGTGTGACGGGTTAGGCCTAGCGACATGCTCGGCCGCCGCTTCCGTCTAGCTCCTTTCCCGAGTGCCGACGTGGCGTTCCGGGGATCATCGAACGTGCCGGTCTGCCGTGGAAGAGGGGTCCTCTCTGGGGTGCCGGGTCCTGCCGTGAGAGGCTGCAGCCGGTCCAGGGGCCTCACTCGAACTTGCCGAGGTCGACGGCCACACCTTGGACGGCCAACGTCACGGACTCGGCCAGACCCCCAAGTCTCCCGTCGCCAGAGCATAGCTGGCGATGCGACCTTCCTGGCCCGGAGCCACGTCGATAATGCTCGCTCAGCCTTGCTTCTCCCTCGATCCAAGCTCGGATCACGCGCCTCGCGAGCTCGCGCCATTCGGAACGCTCCGATCACATCGTCCTTGCCTTCTTTTATTTTGCCGCCAACCTCTTACTCATGACAGAGGGGTATTAGTTAGTGGCTTTGGGGGAAGGGAAGGGGGCGATCGCGCAAATGCTGCCCCTCCCCCCAACACCTGGATTCGCCACTGCGTCAACACATCCAAGAAGGCCCCCCCCCCCATCTTTCTCATAACATTTCCAAAATTTCTACCTTTGAGGCCCAGTTGTGCTGCACATTTGACACGACATACGCACAAAGAAAACCACAGACACACAAGATGATGCGCAAAATAGGTGTACATATGCCCACAAAGAACAATAAAAATGGGAATGGAAACACGCTCGTTCCATTACAATAAAAGCCACTTACTGGTGTCTTTATCTAGATTTAGCAGTAAGATTTCCTCGCCACTAAGTGTGTACTTGATATCGAATATGCAGCACTGCTTGGCTTCCATGTTCAAGAACCAATTCTAGCCTACACATACCCACGTTACAGGGCACACTTTTCACAAATGCTTCAGGCCACAGCACTGCATTTCTTGGGCCGCGCTCACCAATCGTCTTGCTATGGGTATTGATGCTGTTCATACTGGGCCAACTGCCGTCGGATTTGCCAACTGTGCTCGTCAACTTGGGACTGGACGAACTGTACCTGACCCCGTCGGCCACCTGTTTGTACAGTCCACCAAGGGAACGCATAGAATCGGCGGATCATCTCATGGCCCACCCACCACATCTGGTGAACGCGCAGTTATCTATCTGGCAAGATGGAACTACATCCGCCTTATCGGCCAGTTCCATGGGGGCTCAAAAGGCCGTGCTTTTCACCAACGCTTCGGCTCACAGTACTGCTTTTCTTGCGTTGCTCTCACCAATCATGTTGCTACAAGTCAGTTACTATCCCGCCTATTGATATCGAGACGACGATGCGTTTACTTTTGCGGTGGCGTGCCTCTCAAGTTGTAATTAATTTATTTGTGTTTGCGTGGTTGCTGTGTGTTTGCGGCATTTTTTATTGCTAGCCGGAGACGCAGAGGCCAATCCAGGTCCTATGACCAAACCTCCGGAACAAAAACTAGAATTTGTGTCTGCTGGGATTCAAAGGATTGAAGCTAGCAACTGTAACCTTTTGGAGGCTGTGAACAAGGTACTTCTTCTTCATATTGCAGTACAACATGGCCAGCAGGCACTGACTAAACGAGCAGCAGATCTTGAAGCTAAAGTTGAGACGTTGTCGTCGAGTCAATCCCCTTCTAACTACGATGACATCTTTTCGAAACTGCGCGAATCCTTGAAATGAATGCGAAAGTCTCGTCTCCAACAACGCACTCTCATTCCTTGCCCAAAGATGTAAACTAACAGAAATGCTCAGTCGAGTTAACACCCTACAGTCAAAAATTGAGGCAGTTAATATGCCTGCGGGTTCTGTTAAGCTGGAAAACATCTGTATTGCAGGACAAGATCGATAATTTGTAAAATCGATCGCGAAGATCAAACGTCTTGTGTTATGGCATTGCAGACAATTTGAAAACTGGGAATCTTTCGAGCGTGTCATCACAGAGTGTTGCAGAAATCAACTCGACTTATGTGTCGCCACCATTGCCAGAGCACATTGAATCGGCCGCTTCACTGTTTGAAAAAGCCGGCCAATCAACTTTACAACGAAAAAGTAGTCGAGTATTTTGTGCCACAGCTACGAACTTTAGCACAGGACGTGACTATTCGTAGGCTGTACGAGATCAGCATCGTAGGCTCTGGCAGGCTCTGGAGTGTGCCTTGTCTTTAATTAGCTGTTCGTGAACGATCAGGGTTTTGTGTGTGTGATCCGAGTGCCAATCATCCTGTACCTAATTCCAAGTTGTGCCTCTCAATGAAATTCACCCCTGCTTTCTTCAACCTCATGCACAGCCACTTGTCTGTCAACACCCCTGCGCTGTTCGGACAAAAGTTCGAATAACCTTTCTTCTTGTACACCAATATTAAAAGCATACCGCCTAAATCTTTTACCCTGTCATCACTTGTAGATTCCTGTTCTGCATCTATCGTGTCTATGACTAAAACGTGGCTGAACGAAACAGTATCTGATAGCTCTATCTTTAGCCAGCTCGTCTGAGCTCATCTTTTTCTGCCGCAATAAAATACTATGAAGAGCAGCTGGCATCCTTATTGCCATAAAGAAGGACTTTGTTTCTTCACCAATTCCTACTGATTCTTTCCTTGAGTGTGTGTGGCTATCGCTCAAGTACGGCGCTACTCGTATAACTGTGTGCACAATTTACTGCCCTCCTGATATGCATGCAGGTTTTGTGACTGAATTTAACCGTTTACTAAGTCTTGTGACCATGCAATTTCTTAACTCATATATTACTAATTTTCGGAGACCCAAACTTTCCAGAAATGTGCTGGCCCACGCAATCTGTTTCATCAGGCCACACCGGAAGCGCATAAATTTTTTCAAACATGTATAGATTTTTCCCTTAGCTAGCTTACCAGCCAGCCCACTCGAAGCTCATAAACTTCTTCTAATGTACTCGATTGAATATTAACAAATGATGCCAAAATTATTTCAACCTTAAACTACCTTCCTGGTCTCTCCGATCATGATATTATAAACAATAACCTTAACAGTCCACTAAACAAGCGCCAATGAGTTTCTAAACAAATACGATGCTATAACAGGGCAAACTTTACAGCAATCAATTCCGAACTCTCTCATTTTTCTGACCATTTACTAGCTGGCCACTTAACGCGATCTGTTGAAAAAAACTGAAATTTACTTAAAAAAGGTTTTAACTAACCTACTAGATAAGTTCATACCAGTGTTATCCTTAAAAACCACAATAATGTGCCACGGTTTAATCCTAAACTACGGCACCTTAACAACAAGAAAAAAAAGATTGTACAGGGAAGCAAAGAAGCACCAACTTTCTCATTCATGGAAGCGTTACAAAGCATGCAATAAAGAGAATCAGTTGTTGCTCAGAAACACAGCATTTTTTTAACCATGACCTGTAATCTATGCTTACTATTAACCCTCGAAGATTCTGGCGCATCAATAACGTGAATGAAATTGTTCCCATTAGCATCACAGGTGATAATGTTTTTTCTGAAGAAGAGAGTGCGCACATTTTTAACAATACTTTTGTATCAGTTTTTACAAACGAATCTTTGCCTCATGCCCTGGCTTACATTTTTTCACCACTATGCATGTGCCCGAGATAACCATCACTAAAGCCCCTCCATACACATTTTCGCCGACCAGGTTAAGTACCGCCAACTTACCCTCCCCCTCCACGCTCCTTCCCCGCTTACCCCCTCAGTTTCCGGCATCAAGTGGAACTTATGTAGTCCCAGCTTCCGTTTTTATGGGAAGCAATGTCACTGCTGTGTAGAGGTGTGAGCGTGCAACCAAAAGAAAATTCAGGAACCGGAAATCCCAGAAGCCAAAATTCCAGAAGCTGAACTGGTTTGAGCGACGAATCGGGGAACAGCAGCGCACATCAAAGGTTGACGCTACTGAGCAAAAGCGGCAACGGCACGTGGATGGAGGAGCTTTAACCATCACTGAAGCTAGAATATTTTCTTTGCGAAACAAACTAAAAGGTTCATCTGCTTCGGATCACATTGGTTTCAACAATGAGACACTAAAATGTATATCCCCTAATGCGTGTCCACTGTTCTGTGGACTTTTTACACAATCATTACAAACTGGCTCTACTCCATTCTCCAATCAGAAAAATACCTAAAGTTATCCGGATATTTAAGTCCGGTGATCGGTGTTCTCTTGCCAACAATCGTCCCATTTCTATAAAAAGTACTGTCTATAACTTCTAGAACACATTCTCCGGTCATAAACTACCTCCAAGAAGATATTCTTGCGACACGCATCTAGCCGGCTTCATCCATGATATTCATTCTTCCATAGACGTGCGTTCGCAAGTAGATGCAATTTTTCTGTCTACTCAAGGGCTTTTGACCGCGTCCCACACCACTGGCTACTGACCATATTGGAACAACTTACAGTGGTGCAACAGACAAAATAGGATTTGGAGCAATTTTTGGAGCAGGAAAATCTTGCTTTTGGAGCAGGAAAATCCAAATTTGGAGCAGGTTACGAGGGAAAAAAATACTGTTTTGGAGCACTAAATCCCAAATTTGGAGCAGTTTCACAAAGAACGCTTACTCAAAAACATCATAAAATTTACCCCGCATAATAAACGCACCCCCCGACTTTGCATTGGATTTCTGGGGAAAAAAAGTGCGTTCATTACGCAAGTATATACGGTAATTCACATTAGCAGCGTAGGTGAGGGCAGGGGCGCAATCGGAGATCACTGTTCGCCGCGCGTTCAGTTTCGCAGTACAGGGTTGGCCTGGCGAAATTGAACGCGCACTCCGAACGACCTCGATCGCACCCCAGCAGTACACTGCACGCAACGTTTTCCGCCCAACACGTGGAAAGTACACATGCATTTCTTCGCGAGTGGTTCCCTATCGTTTTTTTTTTTTTCTGACGATATGTCGCGACACTCCGGCGGTAATCGAAACACGCAGCGACCGAACCCTTGCTAGTTTTGTGCATTGTGTCACCTATAAAGCTCACGCCGTCAGTGCTGGGTCGCTTGCTGTACCGTAAAAGCTAGTTTCCCGTGGAGCATGGGTTCTCAAAGAGGGCTCCGCTTCCGCAGGCCCCTGCTCGGGGTTCCGCGAGCCACTGATAAATTTTGCATGGTCCCGTGCTCGCCAATTAAGTGGATAAAACGGCGAACAAGAGGTGTGCTCGATCCACAGAACTTCCATTACCCATGCCCGAGTGTCAAAAGGCACATCACAGCACGTAATGGCATTGCGTGAACTGCACAATAAATCCGCGAGCAGCTTGTAGCCACCCAACCTTCGAAAATGGGCAGCGCGCCTAAGCTTTCGCACTTGCATCTCGGAGGCCGTAACTTACCAACATGCGCATTTCTCCCGTTTGTAGATAGGGTAGGTGCCGATAGCGTGCGCACTGACGTATACGTCGGAGGAATAAAAAAAAATAATAAATGCGCGGAGCACCACAAATGCGCACCGCGAAAGAGCAAAAACGATGCTAGCGTCCAAAAACAAAGCGGCGCAGTCTGCATCACCACGGTCCTCAGCTGCAATCGTACGCGATACGTGACTGACAGCTACGCCGGAATGCTTTGTGCTTATTTGTGCCCTCAAGGCCCTTATTGTTGCGTTAATCGCCGCGCGTAACACCGCGTTGGCGGCAAGCCGCGTGCTTCCATAAGTGCGTAGTCGCCATCTGTGATCGTGTCGATAGCCACCACAGTTTCGTCCGCAGCGGTTGCGGCAAACAGTAGTTTCGTTTTGACTTGGTGCGCGCGTCGGCTGCGTGCCTTCATAACTGCGTAGTCGCCATCCATGATCGCGTCGATAGCGACTGCGGATTCGTCCGCACTTGTTGCAGTAAATGGTAGTTTCGTTTTGACTTTGTGCGTGCGTCGGCCGCCTGCCTTCTGAACCGCAAGGTCGCCGTCCATGATCGCGTCGATAATGGTCGCGGTTTCATCAGCAGCGGTTGCGGCAAGCAGTAGTTGCGCTGTGACTCAGTGCAAAAATGTCAAAGATTAAGAGCACCGGCTACATCGCAATGGACGGACCATTTGTTGGCGACCAGCACCCTAGCGAAAAAATAACCGGATGTGTGCGCGGTAGTGAAAAGCGTGTCTGCAGATGACGCGAGCTGCGGCCACGCTGCGAAGGATATTGCAAGGCCTTCGTCGCTGCTAGCCCTTAATCACTCATGAGATAAGAATTTCAGCTTCCTCACTGCTTGCAGATGCATTCAGTAAATAAAAGCGTGTTGACGTAGTAAGCATTCATTTGTTGTTTTCTTGATACTCTAGATAATTCGACATTAGTTTAATTAGGACATTTTAATTTGGGGGGGTTCTTTGGCGTTTCATGGAGCTTAGCAGGGTTCTCCGGAACGAACATGCTTGAGAACCCCTGCTGTGAAGTATTCGTACCCGCTCCGCTCGTGACCGCGTGCACAGATATCGGCGAAGATCTGGTTGAGTAAACCGGCAATGGCGAACTGCTTTTGTTACTGCAAGCAACGCGCACTCTGCGCCTCTGCGAGATTTTACTGCATATACAACACGCCGCACTGCCACCAGTAGCAAAAATATCATTCGGCGCCCACCACCAAACATGCCAGCGGCGCTACTGGTACTGTAATGGTGCGTCAAGCTGCAAGTTGCCAACGCGGCCTTTATTTCCCGCTAAAACTAGCGTAACCAAGAAATTTCGTGGCCGGTCGGGCGTTTTGGCGCAGCGTGGCGCAATTTCAACGTATATCGCGGTTTTGGCGCAGCTCGGCGCAAAAATACGAAATTGTATCAAAATGGCGCAATTGGCGCAGCTGTTGCACCCCTGAACTTAACATTCACCCTAATGTTCTAGCCTGGATAAAAGATTTCTTATCATCTCGCGTGCAATTCACCTCCGTTAATGACAGCACCTCATCTTTCGGACACGTCACTTCTGGTGTCCCCCAGGGCAGTGTGATTGGGTCGTTACTACTTTTGATCTATATTAACGATCTTCCATCTTCATTGTAATCCAGAATTATACTGTTTGCTGATGATTGCGTCATATATCGTAATGTATCCTGCTCATTGACCAGCTAACTTTACAATGCGACCTTGACACGACAAGTTCATGGTGCTCATCCTGGCTAATGCCACTTAAACACAGTAAAACAAATGCTACGTCATTTACTAACCTTGTTTGCCGTGCACCATCATATTACAAATTAAACGATAGCTCAATTGAACTGATATCAACGTACAAGTACCTTGGGCTTCATTTACAATCTGACTTATCATGGGATTACCATATTAACACAACCCTTGCTTTCACTAATCGTTCTCTCTGCTGTCTTAAACGTAACATTATACCAGCGCCTATTCAACTTTGTAAACTTGCTTACACCCTGTTAATCCGACCTAAATTTCAATATGCACCTCCAATCAGGGATCCTTATAAACACTGCATTATTAACGATATCGAAGCCCTTCTAAACCGTGCTATTCACTTCATCTACTCTGAATACTCACCTTTCGCTAGTGTCACTGCTTTGAAAAACGGCGCACAATTGCAAGAGCTTTCGCATCGCCATAAACTTTATCATCCATCAACCAGCATCTTTCCTGCAACCAACAGCTATCCCCTTCAGTCACGAATTATGATAGACTTTCGATAAATGTATGAAATTTACAAATACTTATGCCAAGGTACTGCATGCTCCATTGAAAGCAAATCTAGGTAGTGGAAGGACTCCTTGTGCATATTATGATGACTCATTATAATTGTAGAGTTATCGAATATCTGCTTAGTGATCAGTCAGTCATACTACGTTTCTTCATAAAATAAATTTAGTAAACCGCTCGAATTACATACACAATTTAATTATTCGCTGCAAGCATTACTAGAAAGGAAAAAGTTATTTCACAGCTGCTACCAAACCGCTTCACGTCGAACAGCCCGTCAAACACGGTAGTGCCTTCACCAAAGCGGTCGTCTATGGTGACACATTGCACTCAGAAATAAAATGGAGGTGCATTAGGTAAGCGGAATTTTCAAGTTATTATAAGCTTAATGTTCGCGATCTATTCCTTGACACCACTGCAGAGAAATTGCGAAAATAAGTTGCGTACACAAATGTGTACACCGTGACTGAAGGGGCTATATTTACTCGTAGGGATCATCCTAACAAAGTAAAACAGATAATGTGCCGCTCTAAACACTACGCTGAATCTTTCATACCACACACATCAAAGGATTGGAATCAGTTGCCATCCCACACGCTACAGAAACTAACCTCAGCAAATTTCAAGACCTCATTCACGATAACTTACAGGCAAAATTCCCTGATTATTATTCCACTGGTTTTGTTCTTCTCACAGTGTTTTTTTTTCTAGATGTTTATTGTATTTTGCATTTTTATTCAATTTACTGTACTTTATACTTTTGCTCTGTACTTTATTCGATACCAAACTTTGTACCTTTGTTTGATTATGTTCTTTATTCGTTCTCCTTTAACGACCAATAACTTGAGCTATTACCCGTGTGTGTTCACGTAACGTGTAAATATATATGCAATGGTTATATCCATTTTTTGTACCTATTCTACTGTATTATCTTTTTTAATAAATTTTGTATACACATGAACTGTTAATTATAGTTTTCTTGGAATCATATTCGCCCCACTATAACTCTATTTGTACCAGAACCTCTCTGTGTATAATACCCTCAACCAGAGGGCCCCTTTAGGGGTAACTTGAATAAATAAATAAATAAATGTTCATTGTTTTATACTTTTGCATGAAAATTTGACCGCCCCCAGAGCAGTGGTTTTACTTTTAGCTGTCTAGATAACCAGATATGCGTGTAAAACGAACTAATTTTCGAATCTGTCAACTAGGTAAAAACCTAATGCATGCAACTCGCTGACGTCATTCTCACTTGTATTTGATTTAATTGGAATTCATCAAAAACGCTACAAATCACTGCATATATCACTCGCCAACCACATCGTTCTCTTTCATTCATGCCGCTTGTGCCACTTGGAGCCGCAAGAAATGTGCAGGCTATTGAAAAAGCCATTGATAATTTAGCAAAAGAGTCAATGGTTCGATCACTAATATCTGAATCTCACCCTTAACAACCTTGTAAAACACCGTACAATGCCCCGATCCAGTCTTTCACCATAATGGGATCCAGGCATCCAGGACGCTCGCGGGATCCATGGCACCTGGAAGAGAAGCCGCATCGAACAGTTCGATGATCAGTTGCGTCATGCCACAGAACAGCACGCATCAAACACAGGAGCTGCCGTTCGAACCTCATACCGGAGTTCGACTCCGCGGAGTCGGTTGTGCTATTCGGCTCAGTACTTGAACTGAGCGTGATGTCCGCAGAAAATATTGGCGTATCTCTCAGTTGACGTCGAGTGCCAGCCAGGACTAACCTGCCGTAGACACTCACAGTCGTAGGCCTACTGCACCGATACCAAAATTAGAACGCACTCGCAAGCAGAACCACGAGCTAAAGCACATTACCAAAGACTCGCGGCCTAGGCGACGCTGCTAAACAGCGCCCCCAACGGCGAGTTGGTTTTGAGCAGTTGTATATATCCTCCTTGGGTTTGAGTAGCGGCCAAGGTGGCCGTATGCTAGAGATGGGCAAAACGGCTCACTTCAGTGAGCGGCTTGGAACGGGTCAGCTCACTGAAATGAACCAGTTCATTTGAACGGCTCACTTAAACCTATATCCTTTCTTATGCATAGTCTAGTTATTTGGTTTTGAAAAAGCGATATATGCATTAGTAGAATAATCGTGTTATAGGTGTTTTCACTATGTTTGGAGAATATTTATCAATTATTTCAAAAGCGCGAATTCTTAATTGTAGTCTACCTTTCTTTTGATATTGGAGATAAAATGCTTATGAAACTGTTACAGACAGAATGTGATACATTAGATGCATTAACTTAATCTTTATTACAAGAGCTTTTGTTTTTGCGGTACTTTAAAATCAACCTCGGTCAAATTAAGAACAAAAATTATTGTAAGTTATCTTTTAACTTTATTCATTTGTTCACATAAACACGCTCACTATAATATGAGTGAGCTGTAAGGCCCTACAAAATGAATGTCGAAATCATTTCCTGATGTACAATACAAAAATCATTTGGGAGATCTACAGAACTGCCGCGTGCACCTCTTTGGTTTCTCTTTAGCGCACATGCGATACTGGCAATCATGTGCAAGGACAAAAAAATGGCCGTATTACACCACAACAGACCATTGGCCTTGTTTTATTGACGTGCTAATGATACAAGCTCAGAAAATGCACAGAAGTGGATGACATGGGCGACATTTTCATGAATACACTAACTGGCTCAAATGAAGAGAAGGGTGTAAATTGTACGTTCACCTGTTGTCTTTAAAGACACGGAATACTTCTTCGAAGTGTTGTTGCACCAGCGCACAATGCGCGATCGGTGAGTCGTGAGACATTGTTCGAACAGCAGCAGGCAACGAACGGCGCCATCCTTTGCCAATTAAGAATTCTTTTCCGTTCGATGCCATTGGGTGCCACACACAAAGCCAAAGGGACTGCCACGCACACAACGAGCGATTATGAGAAGCGCGAGTCAGCCCACGCCGGCCACCACTCACTGGCCAGAAAATAAAACCCAGCAGAAGACCCGGCTCTTACGGAACGGTTTGGCACGGCTCACTGAACTAGAGAGAACCGGCTTCCTGTCTCCAAAAGAACCACCGCTCACTTTTAGTGAACCACGGCTTACTCGTTCGTTAAAAAGAGCAGCTCAAAAGATCCGGCTCACTCCTAAGCGACCCAGCTCTACTGTATGCTGCTGAAAGCTCAGGAGCGCAATGAAGCCGCTGCTTTCGCTTTTGTTGCGTTTTAAATTTCGGCAAATTTCAGGTGTGCAAGCAATCATCAGGCCAAGCACTCTGCGAAAAGGCAGGAAGCCCATCAACGCGCCATACGTTTACGACGTGCAGGAGATAAAGGGGGACCATTTTGGCACGCGAATGTCATGCAGTGGAATCTCGATGATACGATCACGGCTAATACGAATTTCCGGATGATACGAATTTTTCCGTGGTCCCGGCCGAGCCCCATTACTTTGCAACGTGCTAGAGAACGGTTGGTATGACTCGATTTTCGACACGCGCCGGTTGATACGAATAAACGCCAACCCACCGATGGCCGCGAAAGAGAACAGCGCGCAGTCACACGCTTTTTCCCTTTCTCTTTTGGTGCGGAGGCGTGGACGCAGCGCCGGACAGTGCGGAGGCCGCGACTGGGCGCGAAGAGTTTCAAGCGGTGGCGCTTTTGTTGCTTTTGTGCTTTTCCTCCTTTTCGGCGGCCTATCGGACGGAGTGGCTACTGTGCTTCGGGCCGCGTTCTTTGTGTTTGCGCCATTTTGCCTAGTCGCAGTAAGCTATGTCTACCGAGATACGATAGACATAGCCCGTGCCTCGCGTGGCCGTACGCTGAGGCACGGGAACCTCCGTTGGCGCGTCTTCCGTCGACTGTTATCGGTGCCGATGGCACAGGGCGATTGTGGGTTTCGCTGCTGGAGTCGCACGGTGCAAGATAGCACGGCACGTAATCCATGGTGCTAAGTAGCATGGCACGTTCAGTCGGGTGCTCCTCTGCTTCTCCTGCTAATAGCCGTATTTTTATTGCGATAGCAATTATATGGACACTTCAACCGGATTTCTGCCGTCGGCGTCGCCGTCGCCGTGAGGTTCCGTATAGATAAAATCTTCACCGCGCGCCGTATGCCCGAGCGCAAGCGTGCTGCGACGCACGCTATCACGGAGAGCGAACGCACTCAATCCCCCACGCGCAAGCAACGAAGCGGGAAGCCAGCGCCGGAGGGAGCGGGGGGGGGGGGGGGGGGGGCACTTCTACTGTGCCAACAACCGCGCTCGTCGCTCGGCCGCACGGTCTCTTATCTCTCCCGCGCGCAAGCAAGGAAGCGGGAAGCCAGCGCCGGAAAAAGCGGGGGGGGGGGGGGGGCGCACTTTTCTTCTGCCAACAACCGCGCTCGTCGCTCGCCGCACCGTCTCTTATCTCCACACGGCTCTGACCTTTATGAGCCGTGCATTCGCGGCTCAGTTCCTGTTGAAGCGATAGACCGCACGTACCTTCGCCGCAGCGGCGTATGCTTGCTGCCAGCGTTTTGACAGTCGTCTGCAGTCATTCAGTGTGATCTCTTCATGTTTGTTTGTGCGCGCTCACACCACGCTTGTTCATTCAGTTAGTAATAGTCGGGTCACATTTTCCAACGCACGCTACACATGTAATGCTGCCCGGATCGGCAGTGCAGCGCTACAGGTGTGTCCCTTCGCACGCGCGCTGCCCACGGGAAGCGCTTCTCATCAACACCACCGTTTCACACGCGCCTTCTCGTGGTCATCGAGTCTCTCTTCATGTCGGTCTACTTACGCCGCAGCACACCTGCTTACTTAATCAGCTCATGTTTACTACAATTCATAAGCCGCTCACCTTACTTCGTATGACATTGCTGTGTTGCTATCGCATTCATTGCTTCGCCCTTAGGGCGAAACTGTGACATTTTTCTTGCCATAGGAGGCTTGCGCTTCCGTATTCCGAAGGCGTGCTTCATCCAAAATTTCTTCTCCAACGAGCGATGATCCATCACTAACCTGGAAGCTCTCAGTAATCCGAATTCTGCGTGTCAAGTGAAGCTGCCGGCGTGATTTACGAAGCAGACAACTGCGGTTGCAATCTTGCCCCTGCAACAGCATCAATCAATGAAGAGATGCCTTTCAGCACGGCAGCCAATTGGAGGCCCACTTTCATCGGAGGGCCCGTGTGACTACCTATCGCAGACCCGCGCTTCTTTTGTGTTTGTGCGTTTGTTACAAGATGGCGACAATGGACAAATTGAGAAGCGGAACGGCGAAACTTTGAGCTTTCGAACAATACCGAGATGGCAGCGCTCGGTGGAGGGAAATACGAGATATGTCTCCGCGGACTGTAGTGATTTTGCGCGATTTAAAGCTGGTTTCTCGTTTTGTGCACTGATGAATTTATCTTTTTTGGCCACTTTTAGTGCGTTGTCAGCCAAACCATTTTGGTACAGCATAGATTAGGCGTTGCAGATACCGAAACGCGTGGTTTTCAAAAATCAATTTTTCTCACGAATTTTGCAATCTGATCCCCACATCCCCCCATAATTTATCTAGTTTTAATTGCGTTTCAATGATACAAATTTTGACTAATACAAATATTTTCGTGACCCCATGAGATTTTTATCATCGAGATTCCACTGTATGACGTTGAAATCCGAGTATGTTCTAAGAGGGAGGTTGGCGCAATTAGCGACAATGAATGTATCAAGAGATTGCTCTTAAGATTGCCAAAATGATCTGCAATAAACGACCAAACGGAATCATAAAAGACCTCCACCGACGACGGCTGGCCATGGCCCAAATTCACGCATTCGGGCCATCGTGGGTCGATGCCGTTTCTGCAGCAGTCAATCGCACAAGCACTTTTGCCGTGCCAGAACTTGAGGTCTCGCTACTTTGTTGTACATGGAGTGATGATGTATCTTGGCCCCTTTCCTTTTATCTAAGTATTATAGAAGCAGTATACATATTTATATTTCGAAAGCTGAGCATAGCAGAAGGAAATGAGCAGTCTAATAAGATCATGCGCAATGTTGTGACAATATGTCTTACAACAGCCATTTTTAAGGTAGATGACTAATGTGCATCGCAAACACGGCACACACCTACTAAACCTCTCCATTTCATTTGTGGGGTCAGCTGGAAGCAGCCAGGTGTAAACTGCCAGAAAAACGGTAGGAACATATATGCAGGCTGGGTGACACCCATGGCGTCGTTCGTCTCATTGCCTACAAAGTCATGACTGTATATAGTATAGGGAACACGTGCAAGAGAAGTTGCAAATACCCGACACATACGAAGCAGACAGTGTTTCTCTTGCATACTTACTTCACGCGTCGAACAGCACGTATCCAGCACTCCCGTCGCTCCCGCTTCGTACGGCTTTCTGGGGAACCGATAGAACCACACATCAGGATGACCCTCGTATTCATAACAATTCATTACGCAACAATAACGGGGGCTACCGTGCTTCGGGACCGCGCACTGCACAGCGTAGTCGCCAGATTCTCCTGCTTTCGACGCGGTTTGTCAAAGCTGAGAGCGCTTGCTTTCCATGTCTGGCGATGCAGGCGGTAGCGCACAAGGTCGTGCGTACTTTTCAAGCACTTTCAGAGTCTGAAAACTACTCACAAAGCAAGCGAGACCTCTGTAACTCAAGTGACGCCATCCATCTTAACTAGAGTGGGCCGGACGGCGCTGTCCCGCCAAGGTGCTGCGTGTGGAAAAATTCTGCAAGGGCGCTGCGAACGACCGGGGCGGAGATGGGCTCCATGACATTCAACGTATTTTCGCTGTGGGCGCCAAGGCCGATTGTGCACTGTATGCTCCTAAAATAGGGCTTTATTTCAACTGCAAATTTATGTTTACACCACTCTGCCACACATATATATTTAAGGCATGGATTATACAACACGACGTTTTCAATTTTGCTGTCATTGTGAAGTGCGTCGTCTGCTAGCAAGCACGCATTCATTGCACGGACGCCCTGCTTTTTGCTGTAGAAAGATTGTACAGTGCATTTTTTTATTTTATTTACTTTGGTGCGCCCATGACTCTTTTCAGCCGTTACCGATCCTAATTATAGCGTGGTGAGCTGCTATCCTCAACAGTTTTCTAAAGGTAACACGTAATTTTGTCACAGCAGCGGCCGATCTGCAATCATGAAGCTACGCAAGAAAATTGATTAGTATCGTGTTGTTTCTCGCCTGCTTCTTGTTGGCGGAATATTAAAGAGCAAAGACAATAATAGCAGAAAACATTATTATAGTGAAATAAACCAGGTTAATATTAATGAACTGTGTGGCACGAGGAGGAGAAGCGGTTCACTAAACTAATCAAAGGGTACATAGACATATTCACGATATTGGAGGCTCTTCAATATAAGACAAATGGTCATTTTATGAAATATGTCAAGGTGAAAAATTTTTACTGGCGTAAGCACTATGTGAATTTTGTTGTAAGGCACCAAAAGGCATAGCCAAGAAACCAGTTCCTTCATTACGAGAGCAGAACAAATTTTTCTCAGAATGAAGAGAGGCCTTACACCTAAAATTGCATCCTTTGATTAATAGCTATTGTTCAATTATGGGCCGCTCAAAATGGTCAAAATGGTCTATGTTTTTCTTTCAGAGGACTGGCTTCTAGCAAAAGCTGTAGACTTACATAATCCAAGTGCTCAGGACATGTAATGTTATAAAAAAATGGTTTCAGAAAGATATATTATGCAGAAGTGCACAGAGATGAAGATGAACTTGCAAAAAACACAGTTTTTGTGCATGTTTATCTGCACGTTTAACGTTGAGGTGGTCCTAGTAAAAATATGTCAAATATCACATCTGATACCACATTGTAATGTTTTTCATTGGTAAAGCTTTATCAAATTAGTTGTGTTAAGCAAGAAAAAATTTTATGTGGTCTCCCACCAGTCTCAAAATTTGTATTGTGGTTTGTCTAATCCACATAGCCTCTTGGCAGCTAAGAGAAAATGCATGGACTTGAGCATTCCTGCACCGACAGAGGGGAATCTAAAGTGCTTCCAAGTTAATTCCTTCGTTGCTGAGTGGCTACAAGCCGCTTCAGTCAAGAAGACGCTGCTAGATTACATGTATTTACCTGCGTGCTGCTGTCGGCCTGGTTGGCTTAGTCACTAAGGCTGGCAACTGTCTAGTGGACGCAGTCAGAATGGGGTGGTGGTGGCAGGCAGCTGCAGGGGCCGCCAGGCTGTAGCTGCAACAAAGTTGCACAAGTGTTTTTAGTCCTACCATGCCGCAATTCACAAAAAAATGCAGCAGTTATATACGTAACATGGTCAGCAATACAAATAAATGTAAACCGTTAGGGCCTACAACACAACTAGAACACCGACAAAAATAAAACCGCATTATTTTAACCAAATGCAAGTGAAGATGAAAAGAAAGTGCAACCGACCTTTGCATGGAAGCTTGGTTGGAACCAGAGCTCATGCCATCAAGCCATCTGCTAGTCAACTGCAAGCCTGCCATCTTAAAATGTCACAGTATATTTGCTTAATCTGCGTTATTTTAAGATGCATAAATCCAAGTTGAACGTCTCTTGACAGGTAAATCACCAAGCCAATTCAATTAACGAATTCCCATGGTTGTTAAAGAAACAAAGTGCAAGCTGACGATGAAGCTGGTCAACTGGTTAGTGAAAAAATAACATGCTTTTTACAATCTTATCCTTGTTTTTCTGCCCATTTCTTGCTCTAGCATTAGAATACCTGACAACTTTCACATTTTTGACATTTCACCCTGCTAATTTTATTCCGTAATGCATAATACTGCAGCAAGAGCAATAACGTTTCCCTTTAATGGTAAACAGTGGCAGAACAAGGAATATCCCTGGAGCCAATGTTTCGACTTAAGCCTTGTCTCTTTCCCCTTGTCGAAACATTGGCTCCAATGATGTTCCTTGTTCTACCACTCTTTATCATTTCACGTCGGTATCTTCCTGTGTGCACCTGTCCTTTCAATGTTGTGTCAATGAAATTGTAATAACAGAGAATTAGTAAACGTAGCTGATGAGAAACTTGATATTGTTGGTATACAGATAACAACAGACTAACTGCGCAACATCGAGGCACTGAAAAAGCAGGCTTGTGTGTCTTGTCTCCTCCAGACATGTCTCGTCCTTGCCCGATTACTCTGTCTCTAAGCAAAAGTATTATCCTTCGCACAAAAATACCAATATGAATAAAGGCAGGAATGAGTACACTAAATTACAACAAATAGCACCATACTTCTAAAGAGATATGCCGAAGTGCCCGCTTTGATTTCTCCGACACATAACCTGCTGTAAAAGATGGCTACTTGCTGTAGAGTCTGTAAAGGAGTATGTTTATATAGGTAAATTACTCACAGGGGACCCTAATCATGAGCAGAAAATCTACAGAAGAATAAAATTGGGCAGGAGTGCATATGGCAGACATCGCCAAATCCTGACTGGGAGCTTACCACTGTCGTTGAAAAGAGAAGTGTACAATCATTGCATTCTACCAGTGCTAACATATGGGGCAGAAACTTGGTGGTTAACAAAGAAGCTCGAGAACAAGTTAAGGACCGCATAAAGAGCGATGGAACGAAAAATGTTACGCCTAACATTGAGAGACGGGAAGAGAGCGGTGTGTATCAGAGGAAACGTGGATAGCCAATATTATACCTGACATTGGGAGAAAAAAAATGGAGCTGGGCAGGCCACGTAATTCATAGGGTAGATAACCGATGGATCATTAGAGTTACACAATGGGTGCCAAGAGAAGGGAAATGCAGTTGAGGACCGCGGAAAACTAGGTGGGGTGATGAAGTTAGGAAAGTTGCAGGCCCAAGTTGGAATCAGCTAGCACAAGACAGGGGTAATTGGAGATCACAGGGAGAGGCCTTTGTCCTGCAGTGGACACAAAAATGGGCTGATGATGATAATGATAACTTGCTGTGGCTGTTGCCGAGTGAGCTTTCTTAAGTGTGGGCAGGCTTAGAATGTTGGTTGAAAATTAGGTTGCTTAAAGATGTGCTGCATCGGAGAGCATGTTTCCTTTTCTGTATCTATTGTAGCATTATCTGGTCTCTATGTTCCTTTCCATGCTATTCACAGTGCACACTTAATAAGGAGATAAGGGACAGGCAGATGGTGGCATTCGCAGCACACACATTCCAAGGAACTAAGGGACACACAGAGTGTGAAACAGTTCTTTTTCACTGTCTGTCTTTCACTTATTCCTTTGGCATGTGTGCACTTTGAACACCATCAAAATGAACTGTTACCAACCTGCCCAAGCTTCAGCTCTTGGTGTTTTTGTCTACAAAATGCCCAATGTCAGTAGTAGTGTTGCTGATATTTGCGTGTATGAAAAGGGTATGCTTACTTATTTCCAGAACAATTTGATTGGTGTACACATGGTACTGAACTTGCCAATATTATTTTAAAGATGGAATAAGGTAGTAAGCTATTGTGGTACTTTTTAACGTGCCCTTGTGCAGATGCTTAAAGCTTGTCTTCTGTTGACAAAAATGGGGCTCAAGCCATAGGAGGGTAGTTGTCAATGTGTAATGAAAGCCTCCTGGTAGACGTGCCGAGTTGTGCTGCTGGGGACACTTACTTGTTTGCCCTATTGGGTAATGCTGCTAGGTTTATAGGTGCTTTAACATTGCAGTGCCTGCAGGATGGCCAGCATTACAAAACACATTAAAACGACTGTAAGGAGGGATGTCGTGCTATGGTATCATAATTGGCCCACCAAGTTACCACCTTTGCTTACGCAATGTGGCTGTCTGGCGTAGTTTACATAACCTGACTGCCATCTATACATGAGGAGGAGGGAGGCAAAAAAAAGGATCTTCAATTAATTTTCTTGCATAGATGGCTCATGCATCATATTTTTCTTATAGTGCAGGATTTGTTACTCAAAGTGAAGCTTGCTATATGGTGAATATCTGCATTTTTTCATAAGTATACCGAACAAGGATTGCTTTGTTCAGAGTGTCACTTTTTATATTATACTTATGTGACACTAAGCCCACTTGTATTAATACAGGTATGGCTGGGCCTGCAGAGAAAGTATAAACAGACTGTGCTGTGTTGCTGATCAGTGCTGATCTCCACACCTGAGTTGGTCCCACACCATCCAGGCACGTTGCTTTGCTTCATCATTGACAAGGTAATATGATATGGAGAGCTTGCACCTGGATATCAGTTTTGAGCTTCAGTTTTGAGAAATGTGTTAGGATAGAAGACACAAGGGTTGGCCTTGGTGATAGATAGACTCGTGTTCTTTTTAAGTGCTCTTTTTGCAATGTTCTTCGTGAACCTATTTTCAGAAAATGCTTACACTCCTTAATTGCAAACTGTCATGAAGCTGGTTCATGCACTAAACTAGCACTCTTTCACCAAGAAAAAGCCTTATTTAGCACAACATTCGTAGGAAAGGCAAGGAGGTGACAGGATAGAACACTACTAACAACCATCCAATTTTACTGCTTGCACAGCAATATAAAGCAAGAGGTGAAAGGACGAGAACAGATAAAACTGCAAAAAGGGCACATGCTTTGGTTAGCATCAAACTTGTTTTCAATAATAAATAAGCAGTCTCACTATCTAATATTCCTCTGGATGAGGAGCCAATTCACAAGTTCCCTGTCACGTATACAGTAGAACCCCGCTGTTACGTTCCCGGGTGCTGCGTTTTCACGGCTGTTACGTCGTTTTCGGCTGGTCCCGGCACAGCTCCCATAGAACCCAATGCATTGGTAACCCCGCTGTTACGTCGCAACTGTGGGACCGTTCCCGCATCATACGTTGCGAACTGCCACACCGCGCCGGCCCGAGCAGCCATTTTGACTTTTCATGTCGCTTGGCTTGGTTGCTTGACGATGGCATTGGCCGCCCAAAGTGCTGGGGGCGACATTTATTACGTATTTTCGGTTTCCGCCAGCAAAAGTATAGCCTTTGATATCCGCTTTTGCTATCTAAAGATGATGTCTATGACACGTTGCGGCCCTAAAATTGGTTTTGGCTCTTAGATGTTCCGTATAAAGTCCAAGGGCGATAACGCCGTCGCCGCGCGCCGTATGCTTTCGCGAGACGCAGTTGTCGGCTCCCCTCGCACGCTTTCACTCGCACATACAGCATACGTCGCCGCGCGCCGTCTGCTGTGTGTGCGAGTGAAAGTGTGCGAGGGAAGCTGCGCGGCCGTATGCTGAATGTGCGAGTGAAAGCATGGGAGGGCAGCCGACGACCGCATCTCGCGCGCGAAAGAAAAGCAGGGAGGAAGCGCGCCTCCTTCCGTTGCGCTCGAGGCACCAGCGAGGGAGCGAGGGGGGGGGGGGGTAGCGGGCAGCGTTGTGCTCTGGCATCATACTGCGCGGCGGAGCGCGCGCGGTCGCCGTATCTTGAAAGCAATCTGCGTGGGGGCAGATTCTACGCAGTGTAGGTGCGTCGGCGGCTCGTGGCTTTGTGCGTGCTGCGTGTTCTCGGTGCTCAGTTTGGGTTGAAGCGATAGACAACAGCACGAAGGTCACTTCGCTCACTTCTGCAGCGGCGCTTAACTGCGCGTGTCCGTGCTCATCGAGTGTGATGTGTTCATGTTTGCCTGTGGGCGCTGACACCATGTTTGTTAATTAGTTAATAACCGAATGTTTACAAGTTTATACACACGATAAAACTACTATTCTTACTTTGTATAGCTCATCGCAATCGATACTTCGGCTGTCGGGCGAAACTACCTTTTGTCACAAGTAAGAATTAAAATAATATTGTGTGCAGTTCAACACTACTCCCATTTCTCAATTTTTCCTGTTTCCTGGCTCTTGCGTTTCCCGGCTCTTACGTTTTTTTTTTACGGTCCCGTGAAAAACATAACAGCGGGTTTCTACTGTATAAGGAAAGCCTCACAAATCACTCCATCCCTATGGTCCTTACATATTGCCACAGTTGCACAGTTCTCAAACGAAATGGTTCAAGTGAGCAGCGCACTACCAGGTGACTTCCAAATGACCTGCACATCAAGTTGGCATGGTCACAAAGCCAGTCATTTGTACATGGGCTTGTTCTGCTGATGTAGCGTCTACAGCTCGATAGTGGTATTTCATCTACACTACACCTCTGTACTACATACTTTTTTGCATGTTTTCTTTCACTGTTAGTGGTGCATGCCTCTTCATCATGTATGTGCCTACACAGCAAAGCAAGCTTGTTCCATGCCTAGAAAGAATTGTAGGAAAAGCCGAGTCAGGCTACTTTCTCAGCCTGAACAAGCTAGGTTTGTTAGTTTGGGTTTGCGTTCGTTGGTTCTATGGGTTTTGGAGCCCCATACAGCTTCCTTGCTAGGCAGACAAGCTTGTGGGATGTGCTTCTGCCATTTGTACAGCACACTGACAGTGCAGGTGTGGGCCGCATCTTGGAAGGGACTGCACTGACGGCACCATTCACGGCGCAGGTGACTCTGTCATAGAGTAAGGCAAGGCACCAGTGTTGATGTATGTTCCTTTGCCCAAAACAGCATATTTAGGTTCAGTGTAGTTGTAAGAAGACAAGTTAAACATAACTTTCATGGTTTGAGTTGGTGCATTTTTCTCAGAGCACCAAATTTCTTTTCTTGAAACTACCTGCCCTGGTGTTTCCTTAGCGTCGGCATGAAGTTGGCAAGGAGTTACGCATCCAGGAACTCACGAACAATGACGCTGTAGTTGACACTTTGTGAAGAATGCATTGGCTTCCAAGCCCTTCATTTTCAGTTGGGTACTTTTACTTGTACTGTCAGCAATTTCTTCTCGGCTTGCTGAATTATCTTGAGGCACCACGCTGATGCTACTGATGTCTTCAACTGAAGACTTTTCAGGATAAGACTCCTGGCTTTGCAAGTGTGGTTTAAGAAAAAGTGGCACTTACAGGTGGCTATTCAATATGTGAGTGAAATTAACCGGCAAGTCTTGGTTACATCTTGTGTGTAGTCCTGTATGAGTTAACGTTTGACGAAAAATTGTATTGTCACTCACACGATGATATTCACTTGGTTATTCACCACAACTTCATAATCATGTTACCTGGCTAAATGAATTTTCGTCGAACCCTTGACAATACCTTCTATAGAACTTATAGACAAAACATTGTAACCAAAACTTACTGGTTTGTGTCACTAGCACCCAGAATAGAAATCTGTAAGTGCCACCTTTCCGGCAAACAAACTTGCAAAGCAAAGAACCTTATCCTGAAAAGTCTACACTTGAAAGCATCGGTACTGTCAGCGTGGGGCCTCAAGATAATTCGGCCAGCTGGGAAGAAATTACTGGCAGCAAGATTTCAAGAATGCTGACAGAAAATCAAGAGCTTGGAAACTAGAGCATTCTTCGCAAGGTGTGAACAAGAGCAGACCATTATTCGGGTCTTCCGGGACATACAGCTAAATTTCAACCTCACAGTGAGACTAATGGACCACCTGTGCGGGCAGTCACAAGAAAGCTTGACGTATTATAACAAAAACATCCTGTTCAAACCACGAAATTATCTTGAGTTTGTCTTTCTACAAGCAAACTAAACCTGAAACTACCATTCTGTGCAAAAGAATGAACTTCAACACTGGCACTTCACCCAACACTAACGACAGTAACCTGCACCGTGGAACGTGCCAGCAGTAAGCTCTTTCTGAAGCAGGAGACAGGCCCACGAGCTTGCCTTCTATGGTGTAATCCAGGAACCTGTCTCGGCTCCAGAACAGGAGCTTTTTTGGCTTGGCTTGGGTCAAGACCATAAAATTATCATTATCAAACAGAATGCATCACAGTTGCAGACTCGGGTTAATGCCTTTATCTGCTTGATTTTGTCGACAAAAACTGATGAAAGGGCGCCCAATGTGACTAGTTATCCTGTCCAGGAGTCTGTGTTTTCAAGAAGTTTGACAATCATTTCATTGGTTAACAATCACAAAGCAAACTTGTGCTGTCATTTGAAACAATACCATGCACTTTAAGGAATGGTGCCTTTTTTTTTGTGGTGAGCACCTGCATTGCATATATTATTTTGGGTAAAAAGAAAGTGAGGCAGAATGGGCCATATAAAGTTAATGGCAATAATTGGTAGATTTTTGCTCAAACCATTTGAAAGTTTCTTGTTTCAGAAAGTATGAAATTTTGTTATATGTAGCTGTTGTCAGATGATTCTATATAAGCATTTGGCCTTATGAAATACTATTTGCTTTAAATAAAATTCTGGGGTTTTATCTGTCAAAACCACAATATGATTGCTGAATGACATATTGTAGTGCCAAGGCACAATACACAGATGATACACAGAAACAGGTCACAGGTGCTACTAACAACTTTATTCGAAACACAGTGAGATACTGTATATATATTCTTCCCAACGTGCAGGCACACCAGCCGCTTCGGGCAGACTACAGAGGGCGATTATCAGGGCTAACACAATCATTTTGAAGATTAAAGAAACAAAGTTCCGCGTCGAACAAAACAACAGAAGTCTGACTTACACAAGCACTAAAACCTTACATAACTATTTTTTTCTTTATGTAAAACACTTCCAGTAGCTCACATGCGATTTTATCTTTACTTCTGCCCAGGATCTTCACATCATGAAATCTCGCACGACAACGGAAGGCTTTACAGCACACTGACAGATGTGCAT
Source organism: Dermacentor silvarum (assembly GCF_013339745.2). Taxonomy (NCBI): domain Eukaryota; kingdom Metazoa; phylum Arthropoda; class Arachnida; order Ixodida; family Ixodidae; genus Dermacentor; species Dermacentor silvarum. Next base: position 281,135,644 of record NC_051154.1, read on the forward strand.
TCAAGTCTGTAGTCATGTTGTTAGCATGCTCCCTCATTCTATCATTGATGCAGTGGGCAGTTTGTCCTGCATCATGGGTTCTCAAAGTGGGTTCCGCGGAACCCGGGGGTTCCGCAGGCCCCTGCTCGGGGTTCCGCGAGCCACTGATAAATTTTCCGTGGTCCCGCGCTCGCCAAGTGTCGAAAACGGCGAACACGAGGTGCGCTTGATCCACTGATCCTCAATTACCTATGCCCGAGTGTCAAAAAGAGTGCGAAACGGCAACGCAAGCAGCTTGTAGCCACCCAATCTCCGAAAACGGGCAGCCATGGGCAGCGCGCCTAAGCTTTCGCACTTGAATCTCGGAGGCTCTAACTTACCACCGTGCGCATTTCTCCCGTTTGTAGATAGGGTAGGTGCCGATAGCGTGCGCACTGATGTTATACTTCGGAGGAATAAAAAAAAAACTGATGCGCGGAGCACCACAAGTGCACGCCGCAAAAGAGCTAAAAGGGCGTTAGCGTCCAAAAACAAAGCGATGCAGTCCTCATTGGTATGGTCTTCAGCGGCAATCGTATGCTATACGTGACTGACAGCAACGCCGGAACTCTTCGTGCCTAATTGTGTCCCCAAAGCCTTTATTCTTGAGTTAATCGCCGCGCGTAACACCACGTTGGCGGCTAGCCGCGTGCCTTCATAAGTGCGTAATCGCGATCTATGATCGCGTCGATAACCAGCACAGTTTCGTTTGCAGCAGCGGTTGCGGAAATAGTAGTTTCGTTTTGACGGTGCGCGCGTCGGCTGCGTGTGATCGCGTCGATAGCGACCGCGGTTTCGTGCGCACTTGTTGCAGCAAACGGTAGTTTCGTTTTGACTTGGTGAGTGCGTCGGCCGCCTGCCTTCTGAACCGTAAGGTCGCCGACCATGATCTCGTCGATAACGGCCGCGGTTTTCTCCGCAGCGGTTGCGGTAAGCAGTAGTTTCGCTTTGACTCAGTGCAAAGCTGTCGAAGATGAAGAGCACCGGCTACATCGCGATGGGTGGGCAATTTGTTGGCGACCAGCTCACTAGCGAAAAAATAAACGGGATGTGCGCGCGGTAGTGAAAAGCGTGTCTCAGATGAAGACGCGCACCGCGGCCGCACTGCGAAGGATGTCGCGAGGCCTTCGCCGCTGCTAGCTCAAATAAGTCATGAGATGACGAGGACTTCAGCTTCCGCACTGCTCTTCTTCTTTCTAGGGTTTTATGTGCCAAAACCAGTTCTGACTGTGAGGTACGCCGTAGTGGAGGGCTCCGGATTAATTTTGACCACCTGTGGTTCTTTAACATGCACTACAACGCAAGCACGTACACGGGCAAAAGTTTTTGCATTTTGCCTCCATCGAAATGCGGCCGCCGCGGCCGGGATTCGATCCCGTGACCTCGTGCTCAGCCACGAAATGCCTTTGCTAACTGAGCCACCGCGGCGGGTGCCGCACTGCTCTTGTGCAAAATAGAAACAAGATTTGCTAATTCATTCAGTAAATAAAAGCCTGTTGATGTAGTAAGCATTCATTTATTGTTTTCTTGACACCTTGGGTAATTCGACATTCGGTTAATTAGGACATTTTAATTCGGTTAAATGGGGGGGGTTCCTTGGCGCTTCATGGAGCTTAGCAGGGTTCCCTGGAACGAACATGCTTCAGAACCCCTGTCCTACATAGTACTTTCCACAAGACAGTGGGATTTCATAAACCACTCCGGGGCCGCATCCCCTGTAAGGTGTTACATGTTGTACTTGGCAGCTTATCTTAGATCTGCCCATTATGCGGGGACACAGTTGGGCCAGCCTATTGGGAACAGAGAACACTACAGGCACTCCAAGCCTGTTCGCCACTTTCTTTAAATTGTGGCTCAGCTTATGCACATACGGTACAACTTGCGGCCTTTGGCCACTCCGCTCACTGGCTCTGGCCTCATTCGCCAGTGTGCCCGCTTCTGTAGTGTTCTCTGTTCCCAATAGGCTGGCCCAACTGTGTCCCCACATAATGGGCAGATCTAAGGTAGGCTGCCAAGTACAACACGTAACACCTCATGGGCGATGCAGCCCCGGAGTGGTTTATGAAATCCCACTGTCTTGTGGAAAGTCCTATGTAGGACAAAGTGGCCGCTGCATCAGTGATCGCATGGAGCATGCTGACAACATGACGAAAGACTTGAATACGCATCTTTGAACACACTGTAAAGCCTGTCCTTGCATGCGAGATTTCATGATGGGAAGATCCTGGGCAGAAGTAAAGATAAAACCGCACGTGAGCTGGTGGAAGTGTTTTACATGAAAGAAAAAAAGTAGTGCTTGTGCAAGTAGACCTCTGTCGTTTTGACGATGCAGAACTTGCTTTCTTTAGATCTTCAAAATGATCGTGTCAGCCCTGATAATCGCCCTCTGTGGTCTGCCTGAAGTGGCTGGTGCGCCTGCGCGTTGGAAAGAGTATATATACTGTATCTCGCTGTGTTTCAAATGAAGTTGTTAGTAGCACCTGTGATGTGTGTCTGCGTATCTTCTGTGTATTTGCACCTTTGCACTACAATATGTCGTTCAGCAAACAACTTGCCTAACACCAAGTCCTTCTGCACAATATGATTATGAGGGATGCTGTAGTGGGGAACTCTGGATTAACTTTGAACACCCGAGGTTCTTCAACATATGCCCAATGCACCTTACGGGGGTGTTTTTGCACTTTGCTGCCATCGAAATGTGGCCGTTGTGCCTGGGATTTTATCCTGCGCCATTCAGGTTAGCAGTGCAATGCCAAAGCCACTACGCAACCACAATATTTACTTTGCTGGCAGAATGGCAGTTTCCAAGTAATTTAGTTAGCTCGACCTGTTGATGCTGCTTTCTAAAAGTAGATTTTATGCATGTTACTTATGTTGCTTCAATACTAGTAATTATTGTTACTCAAGTAGTGTCTTTTTTTACGATGATAACACTTGTTTCAGTGATCTGCTAATGTGACACGTTATTCTACCACACTAATGCATGTTTCATTCAGAGTCATTAACATTGCAGGAAACCACCTAATTTTAATAAATTTTTTTCGGTATCTCATGTTCTGAATGTTGAAGCATTCTTACCTGTGTGAATGTAAGCCAAACTACTTTTGCTTATGCATTATCTTATTTCATGTGTGAAAAAATAATGTAGGCTTTTTTTTACTTTTTCAGGTGTGCTGGAAGCTGTCACTCAAACAACACATTACAGTGGTCTTCTGTCAACAGACCGGGGGTATTGAAGTACCATTACAAGGTCTAATAAACAACACTTGTGAGATGTAAGACGTGCTCTTGCTTAAAATCAGAGGACTTCACTATTAATGTAAGCTTGAATAGCTGTGCTGAAGAACCTGCATAAAGTGTACTTGTTTAAAAACAAGTACAAGCCATTACCTCACCTGACAGTTTCTTCACCTCAACGTAACTCTTTACTATTGATTTCTGAACAAACCATTACAGCAACGCAACATGGCAGTAAGGTCAGCTCAAGTGTTCGTGCATGTAGTACACTTAAAAGAATTGTATTTGCATTATTATACTAAATATGAATATGAGGTGCCTATCTTTTTCAGGGCGCATACTCTCGCAGGTCGTACAAGCTCATCACCTTGTACGCACTCAGCTCGCAGAAACAAAGTCGTTCAGTGACAAGAATGCGTCTCGTACACATGCGCACGAGAAATGTACGTGATTATTGCTGCATTGACTGAACGAGTTCTCGAATAGTCTACGGAGCAATAATCGCTTACAATTATTTCTTGTACATTCTCATTCACGTTTTTTCAATAGGAATGGAACGCTCTGAAAGCTAGAGTTCAAATATCGCATATACTTTGCTGGAGCAATAGTGTTCATGTTTAGGCTGTACTGTCAGCCTTTTTCAACCTCACTCCGGTGTAGGCTGCAACTACTGTGCACACTGCTTACATTTCTAGACTAATTCTACACGTAAAAAGCGTATTTATTTACGTCATGCCGGAATATTTCATGAATTGTGCCTACAACCCAATCGCATGAAAATTGTGCATGCTAAACATACTAGTGCTAACAAAAGAATACATATTTCTGATCAGCCACTGAATAACCACACTGACACCCAACAAAAAACACTGCAACATACACGGTGTTTCAGTGAACACTTTCAAAAATGTTTAAAAGGTTGCCTGTGGCACATAGCACAATTCTAGTTCATGACCTGGTGTACTCGAAGAGGTGGACACTACTTGCAAAAAAAATAATTTTGAAATGCATAATCGACTAATTAACAAAAATCACTAATCAAGTTTTAATTACCTTATTGCCCATATTACAATTTACAAATGCTAGGCATGGAGTTCGCAAGGCGGATCCACTTGGAATGAATTCTGAGGATGGCACCAGTTTCGAGATACTACGAGGGCGGTCCGATAAGTACTTAGCCTTCAAGAGAAAAATGAAAATTTTGGAATGATGTCGATTTATTTCTCAACATAGTCCCCTTTCAACTCTATACACTTGCCCCAGCGATCCTCCAACTTCTTGATCTCGTCAGAAAAATATGTTTTCTCCCGTGCTACAAAGTATGCTTCTGTGGCCCCGGCGATAACTTCTTCATTCAACTAAAATTTTTGTCCGGCGAGTGACTTTTTCAAGTTGGGAAACAAGAAGAAATCTCTCGGGGCATAATCTGGAGAAAACGCTGGATGGGGCACCACTTCGTAGCCCAGTTCGACCAACTTGGCCGTGGCGACGGCGCAGGTGTGAGCTGGCGCGTTGTCATGGTGGAAGAGCACCTTTTTCTTCACCAAATGTGGCTGTTTTTTTCGCAATTCACTGTCGAATCAGCCCAATAATTCGGCGTAGTAGGGTCCTGTCACCGTTTTGCCCTTCTCAAGGTAGTCGACGAAGATCACACCTTGAGAATCCCTGAAAATGGTGGCCATTACATTTCCGACCGATGCGACAGTCTTCGCCTTCTTCGGAGCAGGTTCTCCGGGTGCAGTCCACTGTTTCGACTGTTCTTTGGTCTCTGGTGTGTACCAGTGGATCCATGTTTCGTCGACTGTCACAAAACGACGCAGGAAGTTAAACAGCTTCACAGTTAAACGACACTTAAACAGCTTCAAACACTGCTCTGAAGTGGTCTCACGGACGCGCTTGTTGTCCGGAGTGAGCAAACGTGGCACCCATCGTGCCAAAAGCTTTCTCCTGCCCAAAATTTCATGCAGGATATAACCCACATGGTCTTTTGAGATGCCTATTGTCTCAGCTATCTCGCGCACCTTCAGTCGACAGTCTGCCATACGAGGTCGTGGATTTTTGCCACGTTATCGGCCGTGGTAGCCATTTGCGTGGCCCCTGGGCGAGGCTCATCAAAAACCAACGTGCGACCACGTTTAAACTCGTTGAACCAATTTTTGATGGTTGCCATCGAAGGAGAAGACTCACCGTAGACAGCATCCAGTCGCTGTTTGATTTCGCTGAGCGCGTTCCCTTCCACAAACAAGAATCGAATCACCGACCGATATTGCTCTTTTTCCATTTTTTTAACGGACACACAAAAAATCACCTGCTTTCTCTTCCTCAAGCGGCCAAAAACAAAACCGCGAGCCCAATTCGACTGGACCTTTGCATGTGTCCCTCTAAGAGAGCATACTCAACGTCTTCTTCTTCTTCCTGGGGTTTTACGTGCCAAAACCAGTTCTGATTATGAGGCACGCCGTAGTGGAGGGCTCCGGATTAATTTTGACCACCTGGGGTTCTTTAACGTGCACTACAACGCAAGCACACGGGCGTTTTTGCATTTCGCCTCCATCGAAATGCGGCCGCCGGGGCCGGGATTCGATCCCGCGACCTCGTGCTCAGCAGCGCAACGCCTTAGCTGACTGAGCCACCCCGGCGGGTAACTCAACGTCAGTATATGTCTCATGCGATAGCGTCGCGCTCTCGCGGTGAGGCTAAATACTTATTGGACCGCCCTCGTATTTTCCGAACTTTGCAGAGAAATGTATTGGTGTTCCAGTTACTTCCTTAAGAAAACGTTGTTTTATGCATTCAACCACAAAAGTGCTTTAAAACCTAAATGAGTTTTTGTTGATTAGTCAATTATGCAATTCAATTTTTTGTGCAAGTAATGTCTGCCTCTTCCAGTATACCAGCTCATCAACTAGAATTGTGCTATCTGCCACAAGCAATGTTTAAAAATTGTTGAAAGTGTTTGCTGATACACCTGGTATATCAAGTGCCTGCCACATCTTCGCTTACCTGTAATTGCTGGAGTAAAGGCAGTGGGTGCATTGGTACTTCCCTTGATGCCTTTATGGGTGCTTGAGTTGTCAGTGGTTGTAAAGCAGCTGCTTCACGGTAAAATGTTCGCCGCAGTCCTCGCAGGCGAAGACCACGCAGGGTGCGGCAACGTTCTTCTCTTCCCCCTTAAGACATACATACAAAGAAAACAAGCAGCATAAATCAACACACATTTCTTTCCTTTGTTTCTTTCCAAGAAAAGGTCTAAGAAAGTCTAAAAATTTAAGCCGCACGGTACAAAGGCAGGTGGCTTTGTGGCTAGAGGCAACACTATACCGGTCACCTGACATGGGACTTCGGAGCACCACAAACTCCACACAATGGCAGTGCCAATTTCGGGACAGCATACAGTTCACTATATGCTGGAGAAGAGAATCGCTGTGAATTTTCAAGTGATCTACCACGGCACCCAAACCCAGTTAAACCTTTAGACGCCATGAGCTCTTGTATGACAGCATGTGCGTCTGAAAAAGCTAGTGAAATTTCGGCAGCAAGTATGCCTCGCAAATAGGTTGCAGCCCTTTGTATCGGCGGTTAAAGTACGACCACCGATCACAAAAACGGGCAAAAGAGGCAAAGACAGCTATTTGCTTTAAAAGCTGTATATGGTACATTGTTTACAATCCAAAGTTAAAGTAAAAAAACACAGTGGCAGAGATTATACCATGCTGTCACAACTATATGTCGCCAAATAAGAAATAACCAAAAATTACTCGGGGACTTAACGCGAACGGCGCTCACCATTTAGTTAAAGGGCATTATTTATCCTGCAGGTAATATTATTTTCTCTTTGTGTTTTTTAAAAACATTAAATCAGTAAACTAAGTAACTTACTTTTACATAAATTACATAATCAATAAGGTGTTAGGATGAAAGTTAGCAAGAATTTATAGAAATAGAACAAATAACAAGAGGTCCTAAATCAACCTCGGCGTCCCCCCCCCCCTTTTTTTATAGAGCTTCTTACTTAATTACCAGAAGAAACTGGTGCTACAATCGTTCTGCCATTGGAATGATGGTTAGTGTATGGATTTTTTGCCTAGCATTCTCCTTGGTGGCTGCAAATGTGAAATTATTTCGTACGTTTGACATTTTAGTATTCCAAGCACTAATGGTTTTCTAACTGCATCAAGGCAATTAGTCTCTGTGGGTATACATGCAATCAGTGCTAATTGTGGCATTTCTGATGCAGCGTGTTGTTGAAATGATCAATTTATAAATTTACCAAGTTCTTTGAAGCCAGATGGATGAATATCTCTGAAAATTGTGTGCTGCCAATCTTTACCGTTATTCACATGATGTCTGCCTGCAGCATCAGTCAATTGATGATAGAATGTTTGAGGGAACTAATGCCGGTACACGCAAGCGCCTAGTCACGTACTTTTTCAAATCTGGAAAAGTTTAAAAACGGTACAGCCTGCTCTGAAACACACTGAATTTGATTGCTTCGGGTTACTTTTTATGTGGTACTCCTTTCCTGGCTTGATTCTATTTCTTATCAGCAACTAATCACGGCCGGCCAATTCCTGCAACAGCCATGAACGTAGTGCCGCTCCGGTAACTTACGAATCGCATAAAGGAATGCCCATAAAATATTTTCATTATATCGGGCGAGCACTGAGAAAAACTTTGTTGTATGCTACGTTAGCTTCTCTGAAACTTTATCAAATAAGCTTGTTCCTGAAAAGAATATTTAGCTTGCCTTTTTTTCAACTTAGCTGAGTAGCTAAATAACAGCACTTCAAAAAAACCTCAAGAGCACTCTAAAAAAATCAAGACGACTAACACAATGTCGTTGATAGCAGTTGCCTAAGATAAACAACTCTCTTGAAAGGCTTGGTTAAAATTAAGTGAAACAGCCAGTAGACAAATGAACGACAATACATCGTTCTGTGCCCCTGTGTTGCCGATGAGACCCAGTTGCTTGGTGAAATCGTTTCTCTGCGATGTTCACCACCCTGCAGGTGCGGTAGTAGACGGCACCGTGGTGCACGAACGCCACCAGGTTCTGTTGACTCTGCTCGGGAGCACAGTTGACATAGCGTAACCAGATAAAACGATCCAACGGGCGGCTGTCCTGGCGGAACTTGGCCGCTTTTGCGAATCTGTAACGGGCCACAACACACAAGTGATCTAAATCTGAGCCACTTGTTAACTAGTTAAAATCAGCTGTCAACTTGCTGAACAAGACACAGCACAAAGGGACCATGACACGCCACTGTGCGTCTAGTGCTTTCGTGCGGTCTTGTTGGTTCATAAGTAGAGCCAACTGTTTATAACTACACTAGCTGCACTAGTATCATCAGGTGCCTGTGACTAGTTTGGCATGGTGTCACGCGAGATGAGGCATAACACTCACCTGCCAAATGTACCCGTTTGCGGCGTGTTGTCCACCTTGACGCCCTCGTACGGTCCAGAGCACAGCCTCTTGGGCAGCTGCTTCAGGGTAAACACGCCGTACTGGGCGCCTTTGATCGCTGAACGGCGCACAGACAAGCGCTCGGGCACGGTCTTGTTTGCATGCTGCGGGTCACCCAGAGGAACCTGCAATGAATATATATAGGAAATATTTCCCGTTTCGCGGCTATACGTACTATATAGGATAAGTATATAATCTGGGAACAGCTACGTTCTGGCAGGGCTTTGTTCTGCTTCGCAGCGCCGATAGAGTCGGTACATCCCAGCCATAGCCATGACAGGCACATTCAGGGATCGTTTCCAACCACTTTCATCACGGCATGATTGGGACTAGATAAAGTGGAGCTGCTCCACAACTTAGGGGCCTGCAGCGTGTATTACAATACAGTGTAAATGTTGTACCAACGTGTACAACGAAGCACAACGCGAAATCCACAGTGACCACGGTGCATATTAAAATGGGAACCCCGAACCTACGAATACTACGCGAGTACGGGCGTTCATAAACGATGTCGTCGGACGCAGCGCTGGGATAGAAACAACGACGCTGAGATTACGGTAACCTACGAAACGCATTTCCAGATTTTATGCTTTAGCGATGCTTCATCTTTGTCGACTGGATCCTAGGCCCGAGTATCATACGCGAATGAACAGGCACGCTAGGCCTTGGAACAGGGAAGGACGCACGAATTTCGCTGCAGCCAGCAACCAAACACAACACACGCCGACCAAACAATCAAGCGATATTATTTTACTTGCCTGATTTTGTTAACTTGAATGTTTTCCACATTACATCTTTTACATTGCATTTCCGTGAGCTAAAATGCAACAAGCTTATATTACGCGAATTGATCCTACCGTGCAAGAAAATCTCGTCATTGTGACGGGTTCCTTTACCTGTAGGATGAAGAATCAAGGCCAATGGGTCTGAACACGACGGTTGGCCGCACATAGTTCTAGCACGTCGCGGTTGCGTAGGTGCTGAAATATTTTCAACGAATGAACTTTTACCACTATTCACTACAGGTCGTTACTCATGCTCATACCATAGAATAAAGAACCAACTTTGCTCTTACCATGTGAAACGTACAGGCGAAAGCGAAACTGCCGCGTTTTGGTTTTCTTCCGATTGCCGATATACGTGCCCTAGCGGCTACAATGAAAAGTACTAGGCGCTAACAATTTTTAAAATATTAGAGTATTTAATCATTACAGAAGGGATTTATAAGAAACCTAAGAACAAATTTTGTTTAGTAGAGATGTGATTATCGCAGTTATGTTTTCAGCGCGAAGCAGACGACACTTTCCCAAGAAGCTTTCCGTCGTTGGTGGCAATTCTTGTTCCGTGCGTTGTTTGAGATCTGCGAAATAATGTCCGAAAAGGAACATTTGCGCCAAGTCCGCTCCTACTTCACTGCCGAAGAGTGGGCAGAGATGCCGGATTTGATGAAGGAGCGATACGGGAACATGAAAAGGAACTACGACGTCCTGGTCGTGTTGGGTAAGCGAACTCCTTAAGGAGCTTCCCCTTAATGGAATGCCATGTTTGGAACTCTACTCTTTTTACTCGTAACATTAAACTTTTCAGATCTTAAACCGGTCATGCCGGAATTTATGAAGCCCAAGCCGGTGGCACCAAAACGCGTAAACAAGAGCAGCGCTCGTGAGTATTTTATCTCGTGTTTTCCTGTACTTTGAAAATGTGTACGCGCACCGTTAACTTTCGCGCAGGCGATGAGAACTTGCCACCTATGCGTTTCTAGCATGTCACCCAAAAAAATGCCTGCGGGCACTTAGGAAGTTTGTCCACACTGATTAGAGCAAACGTTTCATCTGCTGCGGTGATTTTACAGATTTTATTTATTTTGGTTTTATGATGGACCTGTACAGACTTCGTCTAAATTATTGCCCTGCAATCACTGCCGTGGCAATATTTCCTCTCTTGATTAAATCTATTTCTACCTGACTGCAATTACATCCTCTGGATATCATTTGGACATCCATTGTACCATGTTCAGTTAACCTTGTTTTCGCGACTCCAGCAATTCATGCGACACCTAGCGGCGAGCGCCGGAAACATAGTACGGAGGTCGGAGCGTCGGAGCAGACGCTCCGTTCGTAGCCTTCGCACTGCTACAGTGCCTAGTATATTCTATTCTAGGCACTGTAGCACTGCGATCGGGAGTGCTTCTAGTACGATGGAGCCACCATCTACGAAACTCCGCTTGGCCGTGGAATTATGCTGTGTTTTGCAGTTTTGCGGCGCCGAAGAGCCACATGGATTGCGAATCTTATCATAAGCTGCGACAACGGCAATTGTTGTGTTCTCAACATCTTGCTCGAGAAAGCTCTCATTTTTATTTTTTTATTTTTTGTCAGGCGAGGGTCGGTTTGTTGTTTATGTGAAGAGAACGCGATCCTGTTGCTTGTACTCCCAGGTGAAAATTTCCAACTGGGATCCAACTGGGATCAGCTGGGATGAACTGGTTCCAGCTGGAAACCAACTGGTCCCAGTTACACACCAACTGGTCCCAGTTGGAAAGCAACTGGGTAGCAACTGGTTCCAGTTGGGATCCAACTGGAACAATTTCCAGTTATACTGGGAGTGACTGGACCCAGTTGGGATCCAACTGGAACTTTGACCAGTTGTACTGGAATCAACTGGTTCCAGTAGAGAGGCAACTGGAACTTTCACCATTTGTACTGGAATCAACTGGTTCCAGTTGGATTCCAACTGGAACTTTGACCAGTTGTATCAGTAGCAACTGGAACCAACTTAAACATTGGCCAGTTGTTCTGGTAGCAACTGTTTCCAGTTTGAATCCAAATGAAACGGTGACCAGAAGTTTAAATGAAAGCAAGTAACATCCAGTAACATGCAGCAGCTAGTCCTACTTATACTGAGCAATTAAGTTTGGCAGTTTTAGCAATCCTAGCCAACATTCTAATAGAAGTCTGTAATAATTAGTCTAATACGTCAGTTTTGTATTAGTTGTATAAGTTTTGTATTAGACCAATAGAAATTTCTATTAGTCGTACTGATTTACCTATAAGACCAAGAGGCCGTGTGTATTAGACTTATTAGTCTTTTACAAGCAGTGTAGTAGACACGCGCGTGTCTACTAGTTTCTCTATTAGACTAACAGGTCCTATTGGCCTTATGCAGATTGTTACTGGTCTGATACAACATGTACTGCTAGATTCCACAGCTCTTGTTTGCTGGTGAAAGTTAATTGACAAAAAATTAGAATAGCGGACCGCTTGCTTGCATGGAGGGGTGTTTCTAATTAATCACTGAATAATTAAAAATTCTGCTGTACAATTGTGCAGCAGATTGCGTTCGCACGTATGCATTAGTTTCAGCACACCACCTCTCAGCGACGTACGCCTACATGGTCTTGCCAATTTTGCTTCACTGAGCCTCGTCGCGATGAGTCGAGGAAACAGCTAGTGTTTACAGCACAGCGAATACTCCCCCGCGAAAAAAAAGAAAAACGCGAACAACCAGCCGTCAGATCGCGGTGCCCGGTCAGCTTACGAACAACCATATTTGTTTGGCACTGAAGTTTCGTCAGTGTCGTATTTTCTGTTGAAGTGCGCATAAAGTAAATGTTAAACTTTTAATCTAAATTGCTAACTTGATATCGCATATAAAAGGCCGTAATATTTATTGACATCAAAGAGCAGTATCGCAGAGAAGGGAACGCGGCGGGTGGGAAGGATATAAAACTGCGACCATAGTCAGCGGTAGTTGCGCACAGCACGTGTGCAATGGCGGCCGCCATGTCAAGGCGAGGCGTCACGCGAGGCGTGCGTGCGTGTTAGTGAATTAACGATGTGTTTTTAAGGAACCCGTGGTGTTAGCGCCTGCGCAGTCTCATTCGTGGAGTAGTATATTTGGATAGTTTTATCTATGGCTGCTGTTGTGACTTCCAAACAACCCAAGGCAACTGTTTTACCCCTGTCCTTCGCGGCTTTGTGGATCTGTCAGCGTGCATCGATGTGCAGTGTTCTCCCCGGCGCCGATTTACCATTTCGAGGTAATTATACTTCTTATTTATGATTCTAAAGTACAGTATGAAGTGTTTTCTTTTTTTTTTATCCTGACGGTGGACGTAAGTACTTCTGAACAGTGCCGTCGGGCCGATTGCTGTGTGCGTTGCAGCAATGATCGACATGCCTGTTTCCGACAACGCTGTGCAAGATTTGTGTCTAGAGTTCTTTATATCTGCCTACTGTTTCGATGGAACACACATCTTATGTTGATTTTGTGTTCTTTATAGTGGTCCTATCGTGTCACGTGGCGTCATTTTTTATTATGATAAACATTTTGAGCTAGCATATATCACACTGTCCTAAAATTAGTTTGGTAATTGCGGAGCCACATTATTCTAATGTGGAAGCAAATATTGCCAGCTTAAACGTTTAGTGGTAGAACTAGCACCCCTGTTTCTAACTGCTTCTATATGTGTGTATTTTTGTGCCCAGGTTTTTTTAACCACTTCCTCAAAAGGACGCCCTTTGGTCGAAGTCAACGAAAAGCTCTCAATCAAGATTGCTGACCTGACGAAGATCTCGAAGGAGGAATCTGTAAAAATACATGCTGTGCTAATAAATGCTTTTAGCAATTTTACCTGTTTTTCGTTATGTATCTGGAACATTACAACATTTTCTTTCACTCCAATAGACCTATTACACTAATACACTAAGAGACCTACTAGACTGTATTAGTGTCGATAACCGAATAGGCTATTAGGGTTTGTATTAGAAATTTTGCTAGGGACTTAAGCAATAATAGCTGAACTGCCTTAGTTGTATGAAATCCATCAGCAGAATACACTTTTGATAGGCTTCTGCACGGGCCAGTTGCAATTGGGACCAACTGGGATCAGTTGTAATGGGCTCCAACTGGGACCAATTACAATGGGGACCAATTGCAATGGGGACCAACTGGGACCAATTGCAATGGGGACCAACTGGGACCAATTGCAATGGGGACCAACTGGGACCAATTGCAATGGGGACCAACTGGGACCAGTTGCAATGGGGACCAACTGGGACCAGTTGCAACGGGGACCAACTGGGAATTGTTCCATAAACCAGTTTAACTGGAACCAGTTGCATTCCCAGTTGGAAATTTTCACCTGGGCTATGTTTGCAGTAAAGCGCTACAGCGAACTTCAGGAAGTTTGCGTTGAGGTTGTTACTGCCATCGTGATAACATTCAGCGTATGCGTGCTGCAACATGCAGTTTCATGTGATAGCCGGCGTGGTAATGCAGTTTATGATGCAAATGTCACCGCGGTACTCAAGCTTTCCTTGAATAAAGCTGTTATATCGGATACATGCGGCGCACAGCGTGGAACTACCGAGTATGGTACATCAGCGAAAATCGGAACATCGGAGTTTCAGGTACTCCCGGGTAACGTCGGTATGAATTGTTCTATGTAAGCACAAAATGTACGCGCCAGCGTGCAAAATAACTATGGGATGGCATAGCGTACGCCTTCCTTGCGACCTGGACACGCTATACCCGTGTAACTAGTGTAAATTAGTAGGCGCTCATTTGAAAATGCGTAATTATCAAAGCAGTTGTATCTCTTATCAGTGTCTGAAGGAATTGGCAGTTCAGAGGCGAACACAGTTTTGGCCACTCAAAGTGCAGGATACGTAAATTATAGAATAACATGGAAATTTTTTTTTCTTAATTGCGCTAAGTACAGTAGGACGCCACAAAAATGAAACGGACACTGGATATGAAGCGGACACGATGTGACACACGGAAGCGCAAACTAACAACTGGTTTATTGTCAGATCATTATACAGTATTTAAAGCACATAGCGCCGTATTGCGACTGCGTGAACTATGATTACACCAGAAACACAAGAAAAAAATGAATACACACCAACTAGCCCAATTCATAGCTCTTCTACATGGAAAATAATTAGATTCATAATGCAGTAGCTTAGTTAACATTAATTTACACAGAAACATTTGTTTTATTTCATTAGTTTACACAGCAGCCATAAGCGACATGTTCGTAGACAGCGGGGAGTAATCAGTCATGGTCAGCCCACGCAGCATAAGCCGTACCTGTACATGGTGTGCAAATGTATTTTTATTGTAGTAAGCATATCTTGCGGTTTCTTATTTGTCGTTTTGTTCTCTACTAGAGAAGCAATGCGCCAGCTACTGCAATAACTACAGCTAAGCGAAACAGCAGTCACGTCGCGCAAATCTTGAATCTAAAATAGATAACAGGAACGCAAAAGTAGCGGGAAAGGTTGGCCACAGATTCGTAGTGCATGCTCGCGATAAAGTGCAATGATGGATTTTAGGTTCACTTGCTCTCTGGACTGAAAACAGCGTGCAGAGTTTGCACCTTCGCCGAACGAAAATGTGTAATAAGGCAACAACAATGAGAAAGTGCGCGCCGGCTGCGCATTTATCCGCATGTACAGCGGCAACATCTTATCGAGCAAGTCGGTGCGCTGCTGCGGGCCATGTTAAACGTGCCAAACTGAGCAGGTTGTAAGATTTCGGCAATCCTGGCGAGGCCAGCGTGACGTATCCAACTTCGCCGGCCGCTGTCTCGCACGCTCGAAACACCGGACTACCTAACCGCGCCTTAACAGTGAATCAAAGCAGCAGAAACGTGGTTGTACAGCGGTGAGCACTGTTAGGGTGAACACGCGAGCGCGTGGCCGACGGCACTGTCAGCGCCCCGTTACGGTCATCACTGGAAACATTGCGCATGCGCATCACGCCTTCCGCGAAATAAGTGTTCCACCGCGCGCATGACGTCATGAATGCACTTGTTCGTCGTCTGCTAGCCGCATTTTTGTTTTCTAAGCCCATGCATCCTGCATTTTAAGATTTCTTTAAACATCTGTGCTTGAACAGAACAAGACAAAAAAACTTGTATATCTATGGGGGCGTGTCTATTCGTTCCCTTCAAAGTCGTTGTGCATGCAACGCCGTATATAAAACAACCAAACATCTTTCGCAGCCGTTCATTCGGTCGCCAGATCGTATTATGGCTAGGGTTCCCGATGATGAACGGCGCTCAATTGTCGATCTTTCCCTGAAAGGTTATTCCCAGCGGTATATTGGCGCTTTAGTTAATAGGCCCCTGAAGACTGTGAACAGGATAATTCAAGCCTACAAATATGAAGGTCGCATTCAGGATGCACCCCGCGCGCCCCGCCCTAAAGCTACCACAGACGATGAAGACGCCCTCATAGTTGCAGCTGCTGTTCGTAACCCTTTCTTGCCAGCCCCAGCAATACGCGAGGACTTGGATTTGGACGTTTCGGACACCACTGTTCGATGTCGCCTGCGTACTGCGGGCCTTCGCAGTCGCGTCGCAGCGCAGAAGCCACTACTAACGGCGGCAAACAAGGACGCACGACGGCAGTTCGCTGAGCTGCACGAAGCATGGACATCAGAAGAGTGGGGTCGCGTCATCTTTTCGGATGAGTCGACGTTTTCGACGCGACAAGACCAAAGATTGCGTGTTTGGAGACTACCAGGCACACGGTGAGGCAAACTTCCTGCTTTGAAAAGCAATTGTTTTAGTTAACGTCACAATGCCACGCAGGAACGACCCGGACAACGTGCAAGGTGTTTCTGCCAGTGGGAGATCGAGTGTGAACGTGTGGGGTGCTGTTTCAAGATATGGTTTAGGGCCCCTGCAACGTATACGTGGACACTTATCGTCGGAACAATACTGCAACATTTTGAACAATGTGCTGTTGCCATATGCGAGCAGTTTATTCCCAGACGGTGATTACCTGTTCCAACAGGACCGGTCACCGATACACACGGCGCGGGCTGTCAAGGAGTTCCAGGCGGAGCAGCACATGCAGCTACTGGAATGGCCTCCGAAAGGAGCGGACCTGAATGTGATAGAAAACGTGTGGGGCCGTCTGAAAGCTTCTTTGGCAAGGAAGCCCCTTTATTCCGCGACTTCGGACCAGTTGTGGGCGCAAGTCAGCAACGAGTGGGAAAGGCTGAAAGCCGATCGGGAATATGTTCGATCACTTTACGACTCGTTACCGTCCAGAATAGCTGCAGTCGTTGCTGTAAGTGGTCACATGACTCGCTATTAGATTTGCTCATGTTTTTATATTTGTTCTCATGGTCTTGTTTAACTTGAATTGCAAAAGTGCAATTTTCTTGAATAAAAAGTTTAATAATTATCCCTCTTACACTCACTTTTTAACACGAAAGTGTTTTATGCCGGGGTCCACCAAGACTTCACTGACGTATTTCCGTCACGGAAATACGTCACACGAACATACACGAACATAATACAAAGAAAGAAACCAGAAGAAAAAGTTCCACAAACATGCAAAATTTGAAAATCGAACCCACGACCTCTCGGTCCGCGACGATAGATCGCCGAGCGTTTAACCCATTGCGCCACAAACGCATCTGCAGAGAGCTACACAGACGCGCCTTATATATCTAACACTCCTCCGTGTACCCGCGCTCTTGCTCGGGGCGGTGCCGCCGCCTACGAGCAGAAAAGAGAAGTACTGCATTATGACACTAACGCGCACCGACAGTGAACGCTTCGGTGGTCTCAGTACTACGACGCCTCGATGCCAGCATTCGAAGGGACGCTGGCATCAAGAAGCACTACCAACGCGTTCTCGCAGAAGCACTACTAGGTGGCGTTCACCGTACTCAGCACAGCGGAGCGTGGCCTCCGCAATTAGCTCGAAAAATGTTTCTGAAGTTGATCGCGGAGGCTGCAATTACGACGCGCTGTACGCGCTGATTTGACTCGGTGACGATTCAGTTACGTGCTTTGTCTTGCGCGTTGTATTAGTGTGTCAGTTACGTGCTTCGTCTTTCGCGTTGTGCTAGCGTGTGCAGCGTAGTGCAGCTTCCATATGCACGACGGTTGCTCATGGTCATCGACGTTGGTAGTCGTGATGGAGGAGACGTGCCACCAGGCGTCAGCGTGGGTGCATCAACGCCTAAGGGCGCTTTAGCCACAAAACACCAATAGACATTATATATCAATGTGCAATAAACATTACACTACTTCTGTGAAGACACGTTTCACTTTCGTGTTCTATACCGATTCCTATATAAGAGGGATCAACCACATTTTTTTTCCTTCACGCGCCAATCTTCAATCCAGATGGACCTTGAAATGCAGAAGGTATCAGCTCAGCGAACAAAAAATGCGGCTAGCAGACGACGAACAAGCGTATCGATGACGTGATGCGCGCGGTGGAAAGAGTGTTTCGCAAAGCACATGCTGCGCATGTGCAATGTTTCCAACGATGGCTGTTACGCGGCGCTGATAGTGCCGTCGGCCACGCGCTCGCGTGTTCACCCTAACAGTGCTCACCGCTGTACTTTTCTGACCATCCAACAGTGCACGAGTACTTCGGTTCCACGCCCAATGGATTAACGAATACATCGGTGATTTTCATCAGAATCTCGTGCGGGTCCGCTGTCACGCCAGATGTTTAAACACACCGTGCGACCACTTCAGCCTCATTACCAACTGTGCCTCTCTCAGATCGGCTAAAATGATTTGGTCGGCGTAAGCTGCTCGCTTTCCTTCCACAAAACAGCGCAAACCGGCATCACACTGCACGAAAATCATCAAACTACACTGTACTCAGGCGCGGATCCAGGGGGGATGTCCGGATGTCCTGACCGCCCCCCCCCCCCTCAGATTTCTGCATCGCCCCCTCGCTGACAGGGGGATGGCCCTGTAGCAAAAAAAAAACAAATATGGCCACCAGCATTCTTCAAAAGTATTTTTCGCGAGTACCAGTGGTATCAGCCATGTAGAAGCTATGTAGAAGCTAGCTCATTCACAAGCTTAGTTGTATTCCGTAGGAGTGTGGTGTCGCGAAGTTGCCGTAGTTATTTTTTTCTCATGAACACCTTGGACCTCCTGGCGCCTGCAGTGCCTTACTCGTCCCGTCGGTGGCATCGAATGAACGAGGGGACGTCCCTTTTGCCAAACACGCCGAGGTCTGCTCGAGCGCCTTCGCGCCTGATTAACTAAGTTTCCCCTTGAGGTGTCAACGGTTGCCTCATTGGCTGTCATCGGTTCCGCGACCAACCTGCTTAATGAAAGAGATTTCTTGCTGAAGTGTTCATATATAAATAATAACAACTAACAGCTAAACTAAGAACTACGCATAGGCAACTTTTTTTAACTGTAGCACTCATTGTGATCACAGTTACACGTTGACAATATCCAGTACGAGCACAGTACCGTTCGTACGCTACAAGTTTTTCATTTGTAACTTCGCAGTTTTATTGTCGTACAGTAAGCATAGGATGCTCAAGCCCGCCGGATTCGTTTATCTGAGTGGGCGTTCTCGCGGAGCGGGGCGAAGCCTCGAGCCGCGGCTGCGAAGTGGGGGAGCGTGACGCCAGCGCGCGGGCCTAGGATGGCGTCGCGTGGTTAGAGAAACGGGAGCAGATGCGCGCCTTGTGTAAAAGGATGACGCCGCGTGGGAAACAAAACATGAAGACGCTGGCTCGCGCTCTCTAAAGCCCCTATATATAGGGGCTTTAGCGCTCTCGCCTACTACGCCACATCGTTCTTCTTGTAGGTGGCGTCGTGAGTCTTCATACGCGGTGATTCGCATATCGTAAACAACCAGCGTAGTGGTTGCTGCGTTGGAGCGGAGCGTTACGCCCGTATTCAAGAACGTTCCTCTAGTCAACACACCACCACGACTCAAGAGAGAAGATGGCACCGCCATCCCTCCACAGAAGTGGTCACTGAGCTTCATGATCATTCACGGGAATTCATCAGAATTGTCGCGTCTTTATTCTCAATTATTCTGCGCAATACGACAATTGAAATTTGGAGTCTGATATCTCGGAGCACGGACACGCTAGAATAATTCTTCCGACTGATACTGTGTAGAAACTTGACTGTCTCTAAGTTTTCAATACAAGCATACCCACTTACTGCAGTCAACAAAAATAATTGTTCAATTTTAATTAATTGGGCAGCTCACAGCGATAATTATCATCTCACTTTGTGCCCCCCTAGCCACATAACTTATTTGCACAGGTGGTCTTCGCGTGCCTCCCAGTGCCTAACTTTAACAAAACAATAAAGCTTATTTTTGAACACCCTGTATTATCAGGTGCAGACGCCAAGCACATGGCTGTATTGGGTAACGTCCTTTTCCTATAAGCTCGGAGAAACCGATACCTGGCTTCGCTACAGGTCTTCTTCCTCTTTCTGGGGTTTTACGTGCCAAAACCAGTTCTGATTATGAGGCACGCCGTAGGGGAAGGCTCCGGATTAATTTTGACCACCTGGGGTTCTTTAACCTGCACTACAACGCAAAAACGCGGGCGTTTTTGCATTTCGCCTCCATCGAAATGCGGCCGCCGTGGCCGGGATTTGATCGCGCGATCCCGTGCTCAACGCCTGAGCTGACTGAGCCACCACGGAGGGCTACAGGTGTTGCTTTAGCCGTATAAAACGCGGGTTTATCGTGAGGAAAAACGGTAAATTTCGTTAAATAAGAAAGGCTACTATCATCATCATCATCATCATCATCATTATTGACAGAAGCTGACCCCCCCTCAGAAAAAACATGGATCCGCCCCTGACTGTACTGTACATCAAACAAAGCCGTTGCGGCGATGCGGGGACCTCCGTATATCCGCCATGTTGCACAGTGTAGCCAGACGCGGACAGTTTTCGCAGCGCCCCCTGCAGTTCATTTGAGTTGCGATTACCTTACTCTGTGGCAACACCTGTCATAGGACATAACTCGAAGTGCCCGCGCGTATATTCAAATATAATTAACGAAATGAAGAATATGCAACGCTAAACGCAGTGCAAATATCCCGCCTGTGCTTTTGTTGTCTGGTGAAACGATTGTTTTGTTCCAGAATCGCACAGCCAAAAGAAACATCCGAAGAAGCCAGCCAACAGCGCACAGGTAGGGACACGGTTCTTAAGCGCGTTTTTCTCCGGCTGTTTGGCAATGAAATGTTTGTAAATGTCTGCAAGGTCAGGCACCCTGTAAACCATATCTCTTGCCAAAGTGATCATCTGTCAAATTTTATGACAAGCGAAAGCACTGCAAGCTTGAAGCGACTATCATTAATCGATTTCCTAGAACCAGAGTTGCTCGCAGAGAATGAAAGGCGTATTTCTTGGTTTATTGGGAATTGCGCTTGAGAGTTGGGAGGGGATGGGGGGGGGGGGGGGGGCGGGGGAGCTTACAGTTACGAAGACCCTGGGTAACTCAGATTACAGCGCGCCTGCCACGGAAAGGCGGTGGGCTCAGGCTCGATGTTCGGACGGGGGCGTAGACTCCGAAGTTTGTTTTTCCAAGGGGCCAAAATCACTTCATTTGAAAGAATTCTGCTGTATGGTGAATGGCAATTGGCGGCAGGAATTGTCATGCAGTTTCACATTTTCTTTCTTCAACTTTATTCGAATAATGCCTATAACAAAAGCTCACCAAACCGCAAACCTTATTGAGAGAAAGGCACGGAGAGGTCAGGCGAAAGGAGCTATTTTTCTGGCCTGTATTATCCACTTATGTGGAAAGAGCAAAAGGAAATGAGATATTTCTTTTAATTGTTATTGTAGGGACACTCAAGGCGAATTCTCGCCGTCAGCGTCGCCGCGAGTTTCCTTATGAAGTCTAAGTGCGGTAAGATCGCGTACCACGGCATATGCCTTGAATGGGAGGGAAATCGGGAGAGTCGAGAGGAACGGTGACTTGATGCGCGCCGTCTTCCCGCCTACCAAACCGTAGAATAAAGAACCAACTTATTAGCCCAACGCTGGATGTTACGTGAGCGTGACAGCCGGATATTGACCCTTTTCGCGGAGCAGTTTGCTCTAGAGGAACGAGATGGCGCTTTCGGCCGCGCGCCATACGTTGCCTCAGCGAATGCGCACGAATACGAAACCATTACTGCCTCTGCCCTGCTACTGTGCAATCAGCCGTCGACAATGCAACTGGGTGTGCGCTAATGCACTGTGCCCAATTCATACTGCAAAATGTGTAACGATAAAGGAAAGACGTGTGCGGTAGTTCGCTGCAAAAATAGTGATTCACATATTGAATGGAATCAACCTGTGTCGCCGCTGCTACATAAGGGCTGCCTGTGTTGCCGCCCTTCGCAATGCACGGCTTCCTCAAGGATAAAAAAAATATAATTCATCCGCCTGCGCTGTATAGCTAACCTCCAAAGAAAGGACTTCAACTCCGGAACGTCGACACTTGGGAGTGAGTACCGCTCGTTACAAAATGAAGTAGTGCCACTTATTGGCATAGTAAGTTTCCCGCACCTTAGCTACACACATCCACCTTACTCGCACAAAAACTTACGCCCACCCTATCGCCAACGTGTGAGTGAATAGGTGCACACTTGAATAAATGTGCCGAAGCATGAGTGACGGCGACTACACCGACAAGACACGAATGTTGGAAGCTGAATGTTTCGTGACGCTCCACAGAGTAAGCGAGGGACTAGCGATAATACGTCTTTGCTACGAGCTACCGCAAAGTACAGAACATTTAAATTCCAAGCTTCGTGCGCAGCAAGAACAAATTTATTGCAGCAGAGCACACCCACGAGTGATTGCGCTGAAAATAAACAATCAGATAGCGGCCGCACCGAGGAACTTAACTAAGTCAGAAATATGACAAGCCGCTGGTTCAAAATGTTTGCCAAATAAAGAACGCAGAGCACACTGATCCCGATTTAATTGATAAGCGGAAAGTTTGGACAGCTTGGAATACATTTCTAGCCCCGCTTTTAGTACAAGCACCGTATACGCTGCTTGCGTCGTTTGGTTCATCAGCTCCGAAAGCGTTTTCGCATGTTCTCTGAAGCTGTGATCAAAGCTTCGTGTCGTCCACCTAGTCACCGTCTACGATATCTCCGAAAACAGAGGTTTTCTAAGCCGCGCCGGTGTCATACACTTCCATTGTAAACAAGGAGGCAACGGAGGCAGTTGAGGCAAGCAGTGGACGCGTCACCACGTGATCAAACATGGCAGCGTCTACGGGATCGCCGCGAAAAGGGTCAATAGGAGGCTATGCTTGGTCACGTGATGAAGCTCGCGGTGGGGAAGGGGGGGGGGCAGGTGGGCATGCGTCTGCTCCTCTAGTCCGGACGTGGCTCCTCATGGCTGTCCACGCGGCTGAGCGCATCGTGGCCCGCGCGCCCTATCTTGGAGGTGATCAGCTTCAGGTGCAAAACACTGGGAGACCATAGATGGCTGCTCGCTTCATGTGCGCTGTCTTCCCGGGAGACTATAGAGTTGGATGTCGAGTAATCACAAGTTTTGCAGACGTATTGAAGCGAGAGGCAGCACGAATCTTTTGCTCCCCGCTGCTGGTTCTCTTCATTATGCAGGCGTTGTCACAGCGAGTGTTCGCGGTCTTCGAGTGAGATCTGTTAATGCTTGCTTATGCGCGATTAATTGACATCATGTTTTATAATTTAATAGGTAAGCGATCATTTACTGCTGTTTATACGGCTAATAAGACTACGAACCTTACTTTGTGTCGTCGTCTAATATATTGATATCGCTATCAACGCTTCGCCTTTCAGATGAAACTGCGACTTTATATATTGATTTATTTACAATGATGCATGTCTCATTGGCCGAGGGAAGTGGAGGAAAGAAAAAAAATTGCAGAATATGCCAGGATTCAAGCACACATAATTAATGGGAATCCGACAAGTGCATCAGACATACGCAATGCAATGAGCTCACGCAATGATATACGTGCTGTCGATTAACTGCTTGTTGGACAATACAATACAGATTGCAGCACAGTGAACTATACGCCCACGTGTGACGAACGCTCAAATGGAAATGCGCCGGACAACCGCATTTCCAGCCAGATCACTATTTCTCGAACGTCGCCATATAATTCACGCTGGTCTGCTGAAAGCGCACATGAGGGCACATGATGCAGGACCTTCCTTCTGCGCCTGATCGCAACATTACGAGAAACATATGCTGCAGCAGGTTGTATATGTCAACGGAGGGAAGGTGTATTCTCGTGCGCAAATGTTGAGAGCAGCCTTATTTGGTAACGGGAAGTGCCACATGTATCTTTATTCCGTGAATACGAATATGAAACGCTGGTGTTTTGTAGCAGAGATATACAATGTAGAATATCTTTCAACTCCGATGACCCTTTTGAATATGACTGCCCTGTGCCCCCCTACACTGGCCTGTAATTTTACTATGCCTCTTTCGGAAGACATCGCTTGTCTCCTTCTGTTGATATGCAATACTTACTTTAATGTGGGTGTTTCTTCTTCCTTTTATTATTCATATTAATTTTTTGTGCTTAATAATAGGCACCCAATACAGTCGCCAAGCACGAAATAAACAGCGGTGGAGTAAAACGCGCTCCTCGAAAGAAGAGGTGCACGGCTCCCGGGAAAGACCAAGCCGTCGTCGCGGACAACAAGCAGCTCGCCGCTGGCGCTGCAACCGGCCACAAGAGTAAGTATTCCCGTTTGCAGCGCTTACAGATCGACGCTCCTGAACGGCTTTTGTAGCGCATTGCTTCCTGCGAAAGGGCTTAAGGTTTTTGTAAAATATTGAGGCCTTAACGAAACTTTGCAAATATATAGCACGTCTGCATGTGTCTGTGGGCCGATGTGCTGTCCAAGGTGATCACGAACCACTCGTATACCAGGCGGTTGACGAGAAGGACCAGGTACGCCAGCAACGCCGCTTGTCTGAGAGACGGTAACTTGCTTCGTAAGGCTCTTCTAAATCCTATGCAATATAATAGTTCTTCTGTAGTTCGGCCTTAGTTTGTCAATCCACATGCTAACAGGGACGGGATTTCATTCTCCCAACCCAATTTTCACACAAAGTATGAATAGCAGTATTGTTAGGGATTACATTGGCTATGTTATGTTAGGTTAGGTTTACATAGGGTTGTTTACAGAGGTGGTTAAATAAAAAGACAAAAAGGACGAAGTGAAGCAGTGAGTTGGAAAGGAATCAACATCATCTTCATCTGCATCAACACAAGTGAGCTGAAGCTATGGCGTGAAGCTGCAGTGTGATATATGGTGTTGATTTATTATGGTATGATCTTGCCGCAAATATGTTTGACCTCTCACTCAACCCACAAGCATACCGGTTTCACGTAAACGGGACTGCATTTTACCTATGTCACAGATATGAACGGACCTCTAGCGAGTTATCTTCGTGCAATGTTCGCCGTGGGCGAACACATGTAAACAAATATTCAGAAAAAAACCACGAACTCAATTTTCCAATGAAGCGTTCGACTGGCCACAAAAATGAAATAGACGCACTGGCGATAATTCCAAAGTATACTGATGACGGCGATAAAGTGGTCGATGATGGTGGTATAAATTATCGCCGACATGTTTTGGTACATGGTATGACAGTGTGACCACGATGACATGATAATCCGCAAACGAAGCTGTGATGATCCGGCAAGACGAAACGGCACGCCTGCAAACAGTGCGCAGAGGACTTTCGCAAAAAAAAGCATGCTCTGCCGTAGTTAGCATAGGCTGCGAAGAAACGTGACACAGCGTCACAGTCGACCGCAGCATAAAGGATATAAACCTTCGGACCCAACGAAGCACTCTAGCGATAGCACCTGCGAAAATGTCAATCAGCTGTCGTAGGCTACAATTCAGCGCCGAACGCAACCAAGCGCTCTGACAACCCAGCGAGATCCACAGATACAGCTCCGTTGACCTACTTACTGGGCACTGCCCTCGCCTTCGTCATACCCCTCTCCTCTTCCCTATAACGCTACCTTCTCCTCATTCTATCAGCGAACAAATTCCAATCGACCACGGGAAACTGGGTAAGAGCCAACTAAAAAAAAATCACCGCCCAATCACTTCGTACAGATGGTTAACCAGCGAAGCTGAAACGTGCGGCCCCGGTGTTTAGCAGTGGGTTAATCCCGACGCTGTATTGAAGCGTTTCTCAATTATTGGTTACAAGTTTGTGTTTCTAGTGGAACGCAAGCGCCAATGGCGGGCGGATGCCGCTAACCACGATGTCGAGCTAACTCGAGATATCAAACGCATGCGACAACGGCGAGCCATAGCGGCGGCGTTGCGGGCAGAGCAGGCGCGGGTGCTTGGGTACGACGCAGAGAACGACGTCACTAACGCCGCTGCCAATGGCGCGCGCGCTTGGGTGCGACGTAGAGAACGACGTAACTGACAGCGTAGCCAATGGAGACGTTGAACAAAACATGGGACGAATCGTTTTTCGTTTCGGATAGCCATATACAGCTTTCACTGTAAAAGAAGCTATTCGCTTTAACGTTACAAAATAAGGCTTTCGCGACACTTACGGCTGCCCTGACGATGGCAAGTTCCTTTGTCGAGACTTTGGCTCCAGCTTGCTAAATCCCTTGCCCGCGACCACATTTTAAAAGTGAAGTTGTTCTTTGCGACCCTCGCCGTATTTCCGTGACCGTGGCTGCTTCATGGTTATTCTTTAGCCTACTTATCCATCTAATTTCCATCTTTATTTAAATAAAATGGTTTCTCTCTCTCTAGCCGAATAGACTAACCAATCACAGCGGAGGACGTGAGCGACATCGCCGCTGGGTTTCTTGCACCCCCCCCCCCCCCCAGATGACGCTCGCCTCCGTGCATCCGTGGCAGTGGCGGCGGCGGGCGTCCTCAGGAAGGAAAAAAAAGAACCAGAAAGCTCGCCTTCGTGCGTCCGCGGTGGCGGCGGCATTGCATTAGCCTCTCTACAATGCCTGAATAAAGCCTTCCATGTCGCTTTCTGCGGACATTAAATAAACTCTAAATCGTGTTTCGACTCCTTATGCACTCACGCAAAGCTCCACTGTATAAACATTCCAACTCGTTAGATCTACTGCACTTTTTTATTAACTGAATATCTGCATATTCCTGTGCAGTACACGGTTGTTTAGTTAGAGGTTAGAGTGTGTGACAGTTGGTGCAATACTAACAGAATCTGGAGGTGTTTTAACATACCACTACTAGCCACTTATAGATCTTGCGCAGCTAAACTACGATAGGTAAATTTGCGGCACAACTAAGCTGACGCGCTCAAAACTGGCGTACGGCCGTGCTAGACGTTGGCTGTTTCGCAGTAATGCTATATTGTTGTGCTAAAACACTTTAAGTTTACCTGCATAGCAACAATTTCAAGTACGCGCTTCCTTGCAGGCGCAGTTGCTAACGACGCTGGCTACAAGCGTCCCAGCCGTGCTCAGAAGAAAATAAATTACGCCGAGTGCGATGACAGCGACGGAGAATCGACCGACAAGAAATTCTGTGAGTCTGTTCCGCTGAAGCGGTGCCACTTTGACGCCACAAAATTGATTGCGTGAGCGATTTATTAATGGGGCCTTACATCACAAAGCTTCGCATCGAACTATACATGTGGGATGCCATTGTGGAGATTGCCAGGGTTATTTCGACCCCCTCCATTTTTTAGAGAGTGCCCAAAGTTATAAATAAACGAATGTTCTGGTTTTATGGTCCTCCTGGTCAAATCAGTGTGCAACGGCCTCACCTGTGATCCAAACTTAGGAACAGCTGATCGATGTCCACTAAAGACACACTCTTATATGTTGTGCAGGATATATATATATATATATATATATATATATATATATATATATATATATATATATATATAAATGCACAGACGCATATACCACACAGCTGGCTTTCATCTATGGCTGCTTATTTTTACATTGCTGTTCATATTATCCACGCTTCATATGCGGTACGTATTAAGGGAATTTACTAATTTCTGAAGCACCACTTGAACCAAATATCACTTGCGTAACAAATAACAACGAGCAGTTATAATGTAACGATAAATTGGCTAAGTCACCATTACATATTTGCTTTAGGGTACGTGCTACAAAAGCTTATCTTTGAATTGTATGTGTGCTTCCAGATGAAAACATTCACACCTGAGCAGATAATGTTTATAAGGAGCTTGCAACCCTTTTGTATTTTATGAATGTACTCAAAATTATGGCAGGTGACATTACACCGCAAAAAAGGAGAAAAGCTTCCTACACCCTTCTAATATTCGATTCATTGCAGCTTCTACAGGCAGCGTTTCTCCCGGCGATATCCGCTACCCAAGACGGCGACGAAAGGAAGTTAACTACATGGAATGCGTAGAGGGACCGGACGAAGAGTACCTGTGTAAGCAAGCCTATCGCGTTTTTTTTATTCCGTTAGCATTCTTAAGGTACTTAATTCACGGTCATTTCTGTATCTATCTATCTATCTACCTATCTATCTATCTACCTATCTATCTATCTATCTATCTATCTATCTAACCACTTTCTCGTCAACCTGGGGCACTGTGTAGTTCATCATGGAATGATTAGAGCATCGGGCTGATGTGCTGAGGGAAACAGAATCGAAAGCAACCGTTGGAATAACTTGCCACTGTGTATGCGGCAATGTATAAATATGATACGCCCTTCAACGAACCTCTTTCACGCTGACTATATAAAAAAATAGAAGCACCGAGTATGTGCCAATCGCTCTGTGCTGGTCTTCAAAAACCTCTGTGATGCCAACTTTGGCCACTGGTTATGTGCCAGTAGGCTTAATTGTGCCACTCTACAATAAATAAAAGAAAAAAATCCTTTAAATGGAACCCGCGTTACGAGCATTCCTCGAGGACAGCAACCCGATGTCTTAGCAGACTGCTCCACAAGTTCAATGACCTCTCGTCAAGTTGTGTATGTGCCACTGAGTGTGCGGCAAGCGAGGGGACGATTCCCAGCGTTCGCACGCGCAACGCTTCTCGTCTCGGAGGCCACGCCTGGACTTCTTGGCAGTGCCACTAGATGACGCAGCACGTCTAGAAGAAAAGCGGCAGTGCAGGGTGACATGGGTTGGGCCTCGTGTGACGTCAGAGAAGCGCAAAGCAAAATCAGTTTTTAAGAAAAACGAGGGAACATGGATGAAGATAAATGGACGGCTAAACTGCACAAGTATCTGTAGCTGAAAAGCGTAGACACAGAATGGAGGAACAGGTCGAGAAAGTTGGCAACCAAGTACAGGTTAACCGAAACTGTAAATAGACAAGCAGGAGTCATCAGAAGGAAAATGAGAGAAATAGAGACCGTGAAGTGGACGCAAAGAATGGAAACAAAAATGACCACGGAGATTTACGAGCATGATTTGAAAGAAATTAGAAGGGAAAACCTGCGCGATAACACAAAGGGCAGTGCCTTGCTATTCGAGGCTCGAGCGGGTTGCCCAATGGCAAAAACATACCGGAGCAAATATTCGGAGCTAGATGAGGCACGTCTATGCTGCATCGAAAACGCGGACGCCACTCAGTACATCCTAATGGAATGCCAAGGGATTCGCCCAGCGAGACCCGTAAGCCAGAAGCACTAGGATTTAAAGCGGACGGAAGCTTCAATCCGTCAGCAGTCGAGATAAGCAAGAGACGTTTAGAGTATTGGTGGAAACAAGCAGGGAAGAGACTGATACGATCGGATCTGTTACAGGCATAGGTAGCGGTATGAGGCAGATAGAGAAGTTTTTAATGAAAAAAAGAAAGATTAGGGAAATGTAGAAGTGCTAGAATAAAAAAAAACGTGCACGCAAACCTGAATAATTCAAGCAGGCTAGGTGACTGTCGCCGCCGCGTTTCAAAGGGGATGCCAATAAATCATCATCATCATCATCTTATGAAGCGCGAAAGAGGAGTCCCGCTGCGTTACACCCCTCATGCGTAATTCATTTCAATGGTGGCAATACTATGTGTCGATATATTGACACAATGCTACACGCACTAGCATCGGCAGTCATCGGGAAATAGGTTCTGCCGAGCGTTTTAAAGAAAAACTCGCTCATACGTACGCGCAGACAAACACACGCACACATTGTGTCTATTCATTTCTCACGTGCGAGTGAGTTTTTTGAAAGCAGCCAGGTAGCGGAATAATGGACATGCTCTTGATTTCACAACTTGCAATTTTCAGCAGTTCTCAAACTACTCATTAGAACTAAAAGCAGGAAATAATTTAAAACTGTAATGAAGCGGGAAGTTGCTCTACAGAGGCTTCAAAAGTTGGCTTTGCACCGCCCGGTGCAACGGTGCACTTCAGGCGTAAAGAGACATAAGTTAGCCAAGTTTGGATAAATACGTTTGAAAGTGCACTCCCGTTCATGGCCCCAACCGGAGTAGAGAATGCAAAAATGAGGAAGAGGGAGCGACCCCCCTTGTATGTCACCCACCATCTCATCAGGACATATTCGATTTTGACAGCGTCTGCTCCGCGGTAGCTGTCTACCAATATACTGAAAAAAAAAGAATGAAAGCTACATTCAAATGCAGCGAAAGACTGAGTGTGGCATATTTTGGGGATTTCGCCGATGAGAAAGCAGCCATGCACATTAGGAGTAAACACCATGGCGTCAGTATGGTGTCATAGGTGCTCAGGTTGGGAGACCAATTTTAAAAAAAAGTAAAAGCTTGTCCTTCATTCTTTCGACTGAGAAAGTATTGTTCACTGCCAGTGGAATTTTAGAGCTTGAACAAATAATCACTTGCTAGTTTTAGCCTATTTTTTTAACCAATGACAGTGACGGATGAAGGTCTAGATATGAGTGAAAATAGGCCACCTGCAAACACTCATTCTATTTATAGCGAAGCAATATACCTCTACCAACCAACGGTTCTTTCGCGTGCCCAGCAAAAAACTGATAAGGTCCCTGTTGTCAGCAATTGAAGGCACAAAACAGCCTATCTTCGTTGCCATACCTTCGCCACGCAGAAACCGGTCTAGCCGCACATCCTAGCGTTTGTTTTTCAAGAAAAAAAAACCCTGCCCTGTCACAATTAAAGCCCATATATATAAAAAGTAGCGCCATCCACTTCCCTCCTCCTCCGTTCCACTGTCGCGCTCGGCGCGACCAGCGCGATCGAGGCGCGATATCGACAGTGGCGCCGCCTGCATCGGGCCAGCCGTGGCAGACGACAGCTAACGCACTACCAGAGGAAATGCGAGGAAAACTTTGATCGCGCCCTGCGAAGAAGTTTTTGAGGCGCGATTTTGCTTCGTCAGTTAGTAACTGGCCTTAATAATGCCGTTTTGGAAGTAGCAACGCGACGATGCGAGACGGCGCAAATATCAAGTGTGCAGCAAGCGTTTGACCACGCCGGATGGTAAACAAAAAATGCCTTTTGCCCTCGCCTTGTCGGTTGCGGCAACTTAAGGCGCAGCAGCATGCCATCACAACGAAGTTCTTGTCCCTGACACGTTTGATCCGTTTGTGCGTACAGCACTTTCGTCGCACAGGCCCGAGAATGGCAGTCGGAGCGCGCTGGAAAGAAAAAAATATACAAAAGCGCAACACGTGCTTCCACGTGACACGGATTGGCCAATGGGGGAGCGGAGGAGGCTGGGGCGACAGGAGGCGGCAAGGAGGAAACGCCGGGGTGAGCGCGGTGGCGGCAAGATCTAAGAATGGCGCTACTTTTTATATATAGAGGCTTTAGTCACAATCGGGTGCACAGAGCGAGCGGCGGTGATAAAGGTGTGTCGCGCTTCGACGTGACGTCGCATAAACATATCATTCGCTCCACTTGTGGAATGAACCCCGAACGGACAAAGCAAGGAAAAAAAAAGAAGGAAACTCAGGCTTCAGTACATGTTGACCATCGAACTGTTTCATCGGGAAGGAAAATGCAATTGCCATGTTCTTATATTCATTCGCGATCATATCTTACTGGCGAGAGTTGCTGGCGCGTACCTTGCTGCCACCGGTAACGCCAAGCCCGTCCCGGAACCGCTATACAGATATACGGATTTCGTTTATGGATCGGTCGTTTGGGGCGCGCTGAAATAGTGGCGCTATCACGTGCTTGGTTTTGTATACCGCATATTATTATCTTTAATAATTCCTTTGGTTAATCTCAACAGCTTCGCTAAAATGCACCTTCACAGCGTGGATTGGACCTACCTTTTTTTGTTAGGTGTCAAAGCAGGCAAGTTAGGCAAGCAACGATTTTGGATGGTGCGACTTTCGCTGACAACACGAGACGTATATCATATGATTTAACCTCCTACTTGGCCATAATGAATGTTTTTAAATTGAGGAGGTATTTTTTCCAAAATACAACAATTCACAGCCAGCACAAATGTCATGAGTTCTTAGCCGTAGCTGTAACCCAACACGGCTGTGAACTCTTCCACTCTCAGTTTGTGATGACTGCAAGATGGACTACCCGGGAGACTGTCCCGTCCACGGACCCCTAACGCAAGTGAAGGACACTCCGGTAAGTGAAGTGCCCTTATGCTATTATAATCTTGTTACTTAACACGAGAGTGTGGCGTCTGTGTGTTTTCATAGTCGCGGTACCTTTTACATCGACGGGTGGGCCGTTGTGGCTGAGGAGTTTCGGCGAGAGTTCCAAGGCGATGCGGTGCTGGGTATGCGTTCGTACTCAGATTTATACTAGTGGATAACCACTGGCATGCAGCTATATAGTTTACAACTTACACCTCCAATATAAAAGAGACGCGCTTTCAAACACGAAGCCACTGCTGCTGTAAAAGGTGCGCAATGTTTGAGGGAGGATGCTGGATATATGCATGTGATTCAGTAGAGATACCAGCAGTCATTGAGACATTGCGTAATCAAGGAGTACAGGAGGCATACGTGACTATCTTGGCAAATATCTACAAGGGTTGCACAGAAACCTTGGTTCTCCACAAGAAAAGTAGAAAGTTACCTATCAAGAAAGGGGTCAGGCAAGGAGACGCAATCTCTTCAATGTTATTCACTGCATGCTTAGAAGAAGTACTCAAGCTCTTAGACGGGGAAGGTTTCGGAGTCAGGATCAACGGCGAATATCTCAGCAACCTTCGGTTTGCAGATGACATTGTCTTATTCCGCAACAATGGGGACGAATTACCGCAAATGATTGAGGACCTTAACCGAGAAAGTGTAAGAGTGAGGTTGAAGATTATTATGCAGAAGACAAAGATAATGTTCAAAAGCCTGGCAAGGGAACAAGAATTCAGAATTGCCAGTCAGCCTCTAGAGACTGTAAAGGAGTACGTTTATCTAGGTCAATTACTCACAGGGGACCCTGATAACGAGAAAGAAATTTACAGAAGAATAAAATTGGGTTGGAGTGCATACGGCATTACCAAATCCTGACTGGGAGATTACCACTGTCATTGAAAAGAAAAGTGTACAATCATTGCATTCTACCGGTGCTAACATATGGGGCAGAAAGTTGGAGGTTATAACAAAGAAGCTCGAGAACAAGTTAAGGACTGCACAAAGAGGGATGGACGTAAAAATGTTAGACGTAACGTTAAGAGACGGGAAAGGAGCGGTGTGGATCAGAGAGCAAACGGGGTCGCCGATATTCTGGTTGATATTAAGAGGAAAAAATGGAGCTGGGCAGGCCATGTAATGCGTAGGATGGATAACCGGTGGACCATTAGGGTTACAGAATGGATACCAAGAGAAGGGAAGCGCAGTCGAGGACGGCAGAAAACTAGGTAGGGTGATGAAGTTAGGAAATTTCCAGACGCAAGTTCGAATCAGCTAGCGCAAGACAGGGGTAATTGGAGATCACAGGGAGAGGCCTTCGTCCTGCAGTTTACATAAATATAGGCTTATGATGATGATTTTCGATATACTTTGATGCTTCATCGATCCTGAAAGCCTGACGCATCATTTTTCCTTTCTCCGTGCTATTGCATTGCAGCTGTCGGACGCATCTCTCTACATTTATTTTCATATTAGTTTAGAAATCCCCAAGGCTGAAAGAAAGCGCATTATAGCTTTTAGCAGCGGAGCTGTTTAAGGCCGAGGTTGAAGCGTGCCGAGCGTTGATCAGCGCCAGCCACAGGTAGTCGGACAGTGGCGAGAAAGCAGGTGCAGAGAGATAAGAAAAAGATAAACAGACAGAGAGCGAGATAATTAACGAAATAAATAAAACAAAATGAACGTTCTTGGCGAGGCAGGATTTGAACCCGGATACCAACGGACTGAAGGCGAGCGTCATAACCACTGTGCTATGCACCCCCCCTTTTTGTTTTCACCCACACTTGCAGAACATGCCTTTATGGGGACCATATATGATTGCATTGTACCGACGATTGTAAGACAACTTGCTATGGGTGAGATAAAGAGAAAATGAGAGCGAGAGAAACGAAAAGAGAGACACGTAGACAGGAAAGAAGGAGACAAATAGAGAGACAGATAGAGATGAATAAAGAAGGAGAGAGAAATAAAGAAAGAGAGAGAAAGAAAGAAAGAAGAAAAACATCGCCGCTGGCTCGCACGAGTGCGGCCCCATTGCGGTGTGGGCATTTATTAGTTATTACAGTTAGCACGAGTTAAGTCGTAGGCTCGGTTTGAGCGGTGAATTAAATTTTATGCGTAAGTGTCAAATGACCCACTGAGCGAAACGCAGCTCCACTAACGTGAAACCTGGGGCTCATACTGCCTTAAGCAATGGCTCATAACGCCGTAAAGGCGGCCTCCCCATTACGACGACAGAAGAGAAGTGAAATTATACGCTGGAATGATGAGCGGCAACACAGCCAGCTGTGGAAGACGACGACGACAACGGATGCGGGAGCAGTGGGACGAGAGCGTGCCGAGCGCGAGCACGAGACGCTTGCTTACCGTGACTACGACAGGAGACGCCGAAAGCCCGAGCGCATAAGGTGCTTCGCACCTAAAACAATATAAACTTGGCGAGGCGGGATTTGAAAGCGGGTTCTCACGGTCCGAAGGCGAGCGTCATACCCACTACGCTATACACCCGAGCTTGCAGAGCGCCGCTGTTTCATCAGATTTCACAAGCGTGGAACTGGCTTAACTTCTTTTAAGTGTGCCGATAGTCTGTAAAGGCTCCAAGCATGTGATGAGCTACAGCTCGCGCTGTTGTTTGGTGTAACTGTAAATGTTTCATTAATCACGTGGGCTCGAGGTATTGTACTTTCAAAAAATCCTTCTTGTCTCTAAAGAAAATGGTTCCTAGTACAACCACAGTCCTGATAGAATTACCCTGATATGTTTCCCTTGTCACCAAAGCCTTCCCGTGAATGTCGACGTTCTGCGCGGGGTCAAGGAAGTTGTTACAAGTGATGTACGATGAAGACATTCCAAATAATGAGATGCAATTTATCACCGTCCCCCCCCCCCCCTGCCAGCGGTTGACCATTCAGATAACCACCGACACCGATCCTATGGATGTTCTGCGTTTTACTTCAATGTGACGCGATGCTATGAGGCGTGCGGCTTACGTCATTTGTACTGATTGTTTTGTAGACGTCATGATCCGTTTAACGTCACGGGTGAGCTTGCAGCTTCACCAAAAAATTTCTTTTAGACACGAAGACACCTGCGACAAGACCACGCCGTTCCATATGCTTGATCATAACACGTTTAGAAGCATCTGGCGAACACTCCTGGACATGCCTCTGTACAACTCACGGGATACAAATTTTGCAGAGGAAGCTCTTAAAGGGGCCCCTAACCACTTTTCGTTGAAGTGGAGAAAACCATTTGAGGTGAAATAGGCTATTTCAGAAATACTTTGCCGCAAAATGTACTTCAGTGCGTCACTCTAATGTCATTCCCACCTGTTCCTGACGGCGTCTATGTGCTATGTCCCACCGCTGACATACTGCTTGAAAGAAATTTGGCCGTTCCCCATACTGTGCTCACTGTTATACAGGCAATCAGACTTCGCTCCTTCTCCTTAATTTTGCCTGCTCGACTCAAATTGTTCTCAGAGGCATATGTCCTTGTTGGGCGACATCTTGGCTGTGAACGATTGCGAGATATCGGCGCTTGACGTCGAAATTTCGTCGCCCTCTACAGGAACCTCCAATTCAATTCACCGACTCTCACAGACGAACTTAGCAAGATGATCGGGCTTGACCTTCTTCCTGCAGAAGCTGCTGACCTCCGCCGTCTCTCGGAAACTTAGCGCGACATTTTTTGACCTTGACGGCCGCCCTTTGGCTCAGACATCGGTGGTAACCCATCGTGTTTTCACCGGAGACGTCAATCCAATACGCCGTCGTCCGTACCGTGTTTCACATGCCGAACAACAATTGATACAACGCGAAGTCGATAAGATGTTGACTAAAGGCGTTATCGAGCCATATTCCAGTCCGTGGGCGTCCCCTGTTTTCCTTGACAAAAAGAAGGACGGCAGTTGGCGCTTTTGTGTCAATTACCGGCACCTCAACAAAATCCCACGCAAGGATGTCTACCCCTTGCCGTCTATCGATGACGCTTTGGACTGCTTGCACGGAGCCAAGTACTTCTCGTCCATAGACTTTCGATGACGCTGTTGGCAAATCTCGGTAGATGACATGGACCGCGGAAAAATTTCCTTCGTAACACCTGACGGCCTCTATCAATTCAAGGTTATGCCGTTCGGTCTTTGTAATGCCCCGGCTACCCTCGAAAAAATGACGGACTCCTTACTACGCGGCTATTGACCCTTTTTGCGGAGCAGTTTGTATTAGAGAAACGAGATGGCGCTCACGGCGGCGCGCCATACCTCTCCTCGGCGACCGCGCACGAATACGAAACCCATTAACGCTTCCACCTTGCTTCTGTGCGATGAGCTGTCGGAAATGTAACTGAGTTTGCGCTAACACACTGTGCTCCAATCATGCTAGATTGAATCATGTGGATTGAAGACGTGTGCAGTAGTTTGTTGTAAAAATAGTGACTGGCATGTTAAAGAATAGAAATGAATCTGTGTGTCCAAGTTCGCGGACCGCTGTTGCAACTGTCCGAACGTGTTACCGGCACTTCGTGATGTACGGCTTTCCTCGAGGATATAGAAATTTGCTCATCCGCCATTTGCCTTGTATCGCTAACCTTCAAAGAAATGGCTTCATCACCAGAACGTCGGCAAGAGTGAATACCACTCGTTAAACAATGACAAAGGGAGTAGCGCCGCTTCCTGTCATAGTAAGTTTCGCGCACGTTATCTATACACATCTGTCCCAAATGGCAGGAAAATTTACGCCCACTATATCGCTAACGTACCAAGAATAAGTGAATGGGCGCACACTTAAATATATGCGCACTGTATACGCACAATAAATGACGGACTACACCGATGGCGCACGAATGGTCGAAACTGAATGTTTAGTGACAGTCCACAAGAGTAAGCGAGTTACTAGCTGTAATATATGTATATTTGCTACAAGCCTTGTGCGCAGCAAGAATAAATCTATCGGAACTGAGCACACCCGTGAGAGATTAGTCAGAAAATAATCAGATAGTGGCCGCACCGAGAAACTTCACTGAAATCCTGACTGAATTCATGAGCGGAATGTTTGGATATCTTGGAATACATACTTAGCTCCGCTTTTAGAACAAGTACCATATACGCTGCTTGCGCCGTTTGGATATAGCTTAATCAGCTCCGAAAGCGCTTTTGCATGTTCTCTGAAACCGTGATCAAAGCTTCGTGTCGTCCACCGTCTACGATATTTCCGAAAACAGAGGTTTTCTAAGCCGCGCCGGCGTCATACACTTTCATTGTAAACAAGGAGGCAACGGAGGCAGTTGAGGCAAGCAATTGACGCGTCACCACGTGATCAAACATGGCAGCGCCCACGGGATCGCCGCGAAAAGGGTCAATAAATGGTCCACATGACTGTGTTATCTAGACGATGTAATAGTCTTTTCACCAACGTTTGCGAGTTATTTCACACGTCTGTCGGCGATTCTTGCGGTTTTACAACGCGCCGGCCTGCAGTTGAACTCATTCAAGAACCACTTTGGACGTCGGAAAATTACCGTTCTTGGCCATCACTTCAGTGCCGCTGGCGTTCAACCTGACCCAGACAAGATTCGCGCTGTCCAGAACTTTCCTGTTCCGTCTTCCACCGCAGACGTAAGAAGCTTTGTTGGACTATGCTCCTACTTCGGTCGTTTCATCAAGAATTTCGCCGAAACCGGTCGCCCACTCACCGACTTAAGAAGGGCGTTGCTTTCACATGGGGCCTTCCTCAGACCAAAGCCTTCTCCGCCCTCTTACGCTTGCTAACGGCTTCCCCATTACTGGCTCATTATGATCCATCGGCTCGCAGAGAACTTCACACGGATACCAGTGGCCATGGAATTGGGGCAGCACTATTTCAATGGCAGCGTGACGCAGAGCGCGTAATTTCATACGCCATCCACCTCCTGTCACCCGCCGAGAGGAATTTTTTCAACTACTGAATGGGAGTGCCTGGCGTTAGTTTGGGCAGGAGCCAAATTCCGCCCCTACTTGTACGGCCGCACCTTTTCCCTGGTTACCGATCACAACGCCTTGTGCTGGCTCTCGTTACTGAAAGACCCCACAGAACGATTGGGCCGATGCAAGAATATTCATGTCAGGTCGCTGGCACAAGGACGCCGATTGCCTCTCCCGTCATACTGTCGACCGGCCTGAATATGATGCGCATGACACCGACTCTTGCGTCCTGGCGATCTGCGTGACATTCCCACTGAACAGCGGCGTTAAAAGTTTTGAATGTTGGGCTAGTTGGTATTTTGACATAAGAACCATCTTGAAATGGCGTGCAACACGACAGCACAAGAGAGAGGAAGACCAACACAGGCGCAAGGACAAGCGAGTCCTGATCTCTCCTCACTGATCGCGGCCGCACCTTCTTGTCGCACGTTGTTGAACACCTACTTCGCTCTTGTTTTGCCGAGCACAAGCTTTCCACCGCCTACCACCCGCAGACAAACGGACTAACGGAGAGGCTCAATCGCACGTTGACAAAATGCTGTCTATGTACGTTTCTGATGACCACAGGAATTGGGACCGCACGTTACGCATCGTGACATTCACCTATAATTCGTCCCATCATAAGACCTCTGGCGTTTCGCCCTTTTACCTTCTGTTCGGCCGCCACCCTACTTTGGCCTTTCACACACTGCTTCCTTCCTCGATGAACACTCCCACTGAATATGCTCAAGACGTCTTAGCTTGGGCTCACACGCCGCACCAGATTGCCGGCTCCCGGTTCACTGAGTCTCAGGCCGCACAGAACATCCGGTACTACAGCCGACATCGGGACGTTCGATTTCCTCCTGGCTCCGTTGTGCTCCTAGGGACACCTTGTCGCCGTGTCGGCTTGCCTGAAAAACTACTGCTGCGCTACAATGGGCCCTACA
Source organism: Dermacentor silvarum (assembly GCF_013339745.2). Lineage (NCBI taxonomy): Eukaryota > Metazoa > Arthropoda > Arachnida > Ixodida > Ixodidae > Dermacentor > Dermacentor silvarum. The sequence goes on from NC_051154.1 coordinate 281,174,570, forward strand.
CAATATTGCGGCAGCTTGGAGATGTTAACTACGAGATCGCTCTACAGGACTCGCTTGTCCCCACTGATGCCGTGCATGTGTCCCGGCTGAAACCTTACTTTGGGTAACAGCGCAAACAGACGACCACAAGAAGGGAGACACGGACACACAGGCGCTGACTAACAACTGGTTTTATTGTGAAGGAAAGCACACCTTATATATGCCAGAGTGAAGCAAGGGAAAGGGGAAAACATCTTTCTGTCTTTACTGCAGTTTTACCTGAATTCTACTTTTATTGTATTTGACGATCAGCCTTTTTTGCAGCGTGATGGCATCTGCATAGGGTCTTGCGTAGCCCCTATTCTTTGTGACATTTTTCTGGCCAAGGTGGACGACACACTAGAACAGGTGTTTAATGGGGGGCCCGGTTTTAAAAACTTTTAGGCATGTTGACGATTTTTTAATGCTTTTAAAAAAGCAGCCTGCCTCCACCTACTCCTCTACTGTAGGTGAAGTTTTATCTTTTTTTAGCAAACATGGACGTGGGTTGCGTTTCACCCATGAACTTCCGGACTCTTCAATTTTACAGTCTTTAGACCTTAAAATCACGTTCTGTGATGGACACGTTTGCTGGGGATACTACCCACGGGCTAAGAAGGAGCTACTGCCCTATGACTCGGCACATTCCAAGACAATTAAGAGAGGAATAGCGGTGATGTGTATGGAATCGGCTCTCCAGAAATCGTGCCCACATCAGATGACGCTCAGTTTTAACAATCAGGTAAGCCGTCTTTTGGCTGCAGGGTTTCCCGTCTAGATCTTGACTGCTGTTTCTGAAACCCTCCTTCAAAAATTCAAGCGTGGAACGGGAACTACAACGGCGGAGGATCACCGGAAGGCACATAGACCTGAGGTGGTCCCCTACATCCATAAACTCTCCCACAATCTGAAGAAGGTGGCAAGTAGGCACGGCGTGCCAATATGTTTTTCTGCCCCTAACAAGCTGGGAAAGTTGTGCCCACGTATCTGCAAAACCAGTAAACGTGGATGCCAGAAGAACCACCAACCGCCGTTCGTTAAATGTTCCACTGGAGTGGTGTATTGCATTCCCATGTCTTGTGGGATGTTTTACGTCGGCGAAACTGGTCGCTGTGTCAATGACCGTTTAGGGGAACACGCTCTAAAACTGAAAAAACGAGATGACAAATACGCACATATAGTTGCGCACGTTAGCAAGTGCACTGATTGTGTGGCCCAGTTAAAGGAGACGACGATTCTAGGAAAGAGTAGTGACAAGACAGCGCGCATCAGTTTGGAAGCCTACCACATCAGGAAGTTCGGTAGCAAGTGCTTCAGCACCCCTTCCCTTGCTCTCTTTGACGCTGAATTTTATCTTCTGGATGCGGCTATCGGGGGTTCAGATTAGAAAGAAAAATAATTGTTTGCGTCTTGTTGCGCTTGGTTGGCTGTTTTGCGCTTGCGTTGTTGGCACGATGTTACCCTTGTTATGTTTTCCCCTTTCCCTTGCTTCACTCTAGCATATATAAGGTGTGCTTTCCTTCACAATAAAACCAGTTGTTAGTCAGCGCCTGTGTGTCCGTGTCTCCCTTCTTGTGGTCGTCTGTTTGCGCTGTTACCCAAAGTTTCAAGATGTACCAACTCGCCCAAAAAGAAGTATTGATGAAACCTTACTTTGCCGCGAGTTCACCTCCCTTAAAGTTAACCGCGAGCAAGCATCTTTGCAGGCGGGGGTTATGTTATGGTGAAACCAAGAGTAGCGCCAGTCCGAAGAAGACAATTTGACGCGTAGAGTTAAAATCTTGTTCACGTATCGTTCCCTCTCTTGTATATATTGTCAATACACCTGTATATGTGACTTCCGTTTCGTAACATTATAGTAATCGTAAATACCCTTTATGCCCTTTAAAAAGTGCACCACCGTAGCTACTGACATGCTGAGGCAAAGCCGCCTTACGGCACAGAATCGTGGAAATGGGGCGAGTTAGCTTGGAATAAGCGTGGGCTCGCGCAAGCCAATAATGTCATGAAATCGGCTTCAACGGTAGCCACATGAAGCGAGAATTATACGCCGAGGAGGGTAATCAACGGCAAGGGTGTAATTAGCGCCAATATAGTCGAAAACTGCAACATTGCGCCATACATTGCGCTATATCCGGGATGGACCAACCTGGCGTCTTCAGCAAAAGAAATACAAGAAAGGGTCAACCAGGCGTTGACGCTAAGACAAGCTGTTAGTAATTCCGCGTGAAATCCTATACGAACAAGACATGAAATGAGTGAATAACGAATATGAAAAAGAGATTATATGATATAATCGACCATTCAGCCATCGATTCGTACGAACCACCACGTACGTCGAGCTTGTCTTCCTTAGCGTCGACATTTGGTTAAGCCTCTCATTTTGTAAATGCTGACACTGTCGTTTTTGTGGAAACAGCTTGACGTGTTGACTGGCTAAGGCATGTATAGAAAGATTTGGTACACTGCTGTTTCAACCCTATACTCAGCGATAAAGTTACAGGGGTCTTGCAAGACATGACCCCGGGAAAAGCGGCAGTAGAAGATGGATTAACAGTCGATTTAATCAAAGATGGAGGAGACATCAAGCTTCAAAAGCTTGCCGCACTTTATACGCAATGCCTCGTGACTTCAAGTATACCAAGAAACTGGATGAATGCCTATATTATTCTAATACATACGAAAGAAGACGTTAAAGAAGTGAAGAAATATATATTCATTAGCTTGTATTGTATAAAATATTCACCAAGATCATTTCCAATAGAATCAGGGCAACACTTGACTTCAATCAACCAAGAGAAAAGGCTGACTTCAGGAAGGAATATTCTACAATGGATCACATCGATGTCATCAATCAGATAATTTAGAAATATGCAGAGTACAATAAACCCCTCTGTATGGCTTTCATATATTGTGAAAAGGAATTTGATTCAGTAGAGATACAAGCAGTCATTGAGACATTGCGTAATCAACGAGTACAGGAGGCATACGTGACTATCTTGGCAAATATCTACAAGGGTTGCACAGCAACTTTGGTTCTCCAGAAGAAAAGTAGAAAGTTACCTATCAAGAAAGGGGTCAGGCAATGAGACGCACTCTTTTCAATGTTATTCACTGCATGCTTAGAAGAAATACTCAAGCACTTATACTGGGAAGGCTTAGGAGTGAGGATCAACGGTGAATATCTCAGCAACCTTCGGTTTGCAGTTGAAATTGTCCTATTCAGCTACAATAGACACGAATTACAAAAAATTATTGATGACCTTAACCGAGAAAGCGTCCAAGAAAGTGTCCAAGTGCCCCGAGAAATATCCAAAACACAACGATAATGTTCAATAGCCTGGCGAGGGAACAAGAATTTAGGATCGGCAGTAAGAACGCTTCCTCGGTGGGGTTTTTCTCGGTTCACTTTAGCGCGCATAGCTGATCAGGTTAGTTCAACTAGAGAATTTGTGTTTCGCATGCATTGTAGACCAAACAAATGCTACTCTGCTACTGAAAGCGAATGGGCACGAACAAAAAATCAAAGGACACCTAAGCGCTTCTGATGAGCTGTGAATGCGAAAGGAATAATGCCCAACTGAATGCCGCTGAGCGGTTGTTCGATTTATGAAGCTCGTTGTGAAGCTTGGCGCGTTTTGATTTGGCCTTACCGAAGCGCAGTGAGAAGGCAGCTTGCTCGGCCAAGGAACATGCGGGTAACACAGAGGGAGGGCGACGTGGCGTTGCGGCGATGCCTTCACGCAAAAGCTGGCGCGCTACGGCAGCAGCAAGTGTTGCCTTTCGCCCGCTCTGCTCCGTCGAGGGGTCGCATCCAATGGGAACTCCGTCGAGGCGCACTCATGACATCGCGTCACAGCGAATGGGAATATAGGTCCCGTTTCGCTGCTACAGACGCCAGATCTTTAGCTCAATCAAATATTTGACGGTACGCATCAATAAAAAATTGGCAGAGGCCATCTCACGATGACTGTCGATGGTAATGCGTCTAGCATTGAATCAATATAGCGACGCAATGTAAGGCCAGTCAGCCTCTAGAGTCTGTAAAGGAGTACGCTTAACTAGTTCAATTACTCACAGGGCACCCTGATCATGAGAAAGAAATTTACAGAATAATAAAATTGGGTTGGAGTGCATACGGACGGAACTGCCAAATCCTGGCTTACCACTGTCGTTGAAAAGAAAAGTGCACAATCGTTGCATTCTAGCGGTGCTAACCTATGGGGCCGACACTTCGAGGTTAACAAAGAAGCTCGAGGGCAAGTTAAGGACCGCACAAAGAGCGATGGAACGAAACATGTTAGGCCGAATGTTAAGAGACAGGAAGAGAGCGGTGTGGATCAGAGAGCGAACGGGGATAGCCGATTTTCTAGTTGGCATTAAGCGGAAAAAATGGAGCTGGGCAGGCCATGTAATGCGTAGGATGGATAACCGGTGGACCATTAGAGTTACATAATAGGTTCCAAGAGAAGTAAGCGCAGTCTATGACGGCAGAAAACTAGGTGGGGTGATGAAGTCAGGAAATTTGTAGGTAGAAATTGGAATCAGCTAGCGCAAAAAGGGGGCAAATTGGAGATCGCAGGGAGATGCCTTCGTTCTGCAGTGGACATAAAATTGGGCTGATGATGATGTGATGATAATGTTTCAACCGTGAAGAACAGGGGTATCGTAAAAGCTTCATTTTGCCTTGGCGTTTACGTTCCGTAAAGTCACTAGTAAAATAAATGTTTCTGGAAGAGCTACATTTTGTTCTCGTCACTGCAGGTCTTTACGAATCATCCGTGTTCAGCAGGTAACTATTATGCCTCGACAGTGCGACGTTCAATGTTTCACACGCTGCAAGCCCCTGAGTTCATTTCAGTTTTATTGTCCCGAAAAAAATACGCATTTCTGGTAGGGATACCTGGGCAAAAAGCTGTTTTTTGACAGCTTGACTGGGCCCGGGCAGACGGGAAACTTTTAGCAGTGGTGACATTCAGGAGATGAAGAAGATTAATGATTAAGCATAGCCATTGGAGCTGCACCACTATATCTGGTCTGAGTCGTCACAAATACGTCGTGATAAGAGTAATTGGAAACGCTACCTGAATGGCGTTTGTCAAGGCTATGGCAGGAATCTGCCGACTCTATCGGCACTGCGAGAGAGAGAGAGAACATCCTTATTATGTAAATGCAGCTTTGGAGAGGCGTCCTCATTCCAGAATGCCTTGAGCTCGGGCCGCGTCCTGGGCCCTCGCGATCAGCCGTTGCTGATCCTCGAGGTCGGATCTGGCCAACGCCCTGCCAGAAAGCAGCTGCGCCCAGACGATATACTTATTGTATATAGTATAGCCACGACCTAGGAAATATTTCCTATGTATATCTATTGCAGGTTCCTCTGGGTGACCCAAAGCGCGCAAATAAGACCATGCCCGATGGGTTGTCTGTGCGCCGTTCAACGATCAAAGGCGCCCAGCACGGCGTGTTTACCTTGAAGCGGCTGCCCAAGAGGCTGTGCTTTGGGCCGTACGAGGGCGTCAAGGTGGACAGCAGCGCTGCAGACGGCTACACCTGGCAGGTTTGTGTCATGTGTGATCCCGCGTGTCAGCGTGCCGAAACAATCACAGGCACCCGACAGATACTAGTGCAAAGAGTGTAATGATAAACTCTACGTATAACTCAACAAGACAGAAGGAAGGGACTAGCCATACAGTGTCGTGTCTCGTCCATTTGTGCTGTGTCTTATGCAGCGCCATCAGTTGACAGTTGATCATAGCTAGATTTAGACCATTCGTGCGTTGTGGCCCGTTCCAGATCCGCCAGAACGGCCGAGTGTTCCTGGTGGACGGCCGCCCTTTGGACCGTACCAACTGGATGCGCTACGTTAACTGTGCTCCAGAGCAGAGTCAGCAGAATCTGGTGGCGTTCGTGCGCCAGGGAGCCGTGTACTACCGCACGTGCAAAGTGGTGAACACCGCAGAGGAGCTGTTCGTGTGGTACGGTGACGATTTCGCCAAGCAGCTAGGTCTCGCCGGCAACACAGGGGAACAGAACCATGGTGTGTAGTCGTTCGTTTGAATACAAACTGTTTGATGTGACTTGAACCGAGACTTTACAGAAACTTTCTGGGCAAATGAGACCAACGAAATGGTTGTTCTTGGTCGTTATGAGATGATTGTCTTTTTCAAGGTGGGCTACCCAAAGGTATTTCCGAAGTGTATTTTTAGCTAAATAGGTAAAGTGGAAAATGCATGTTTTAAATATACATTTTTGGAAACAAGCCCTAAATGGTAAAGTTTCAGAGAAGCTAACACAGCATCCAACAAAGTTGTTTCTGAAACCTCAGCCGAGATACAGCAATCACTGTATTGCTATTCCTTTACGCGATTCGTAAGCGTATCGAGCAGCACTATGCTCATGGTTATTCCATTGACTGGTCAGCCGTGAACAGTAGATAAGACACAAGTAAATTCAAGCCAGGGAAAAGAATTCCTAGTAAAACATAACCCCGAGTAATAAGATTCAGTGCGTGTTTGTAAGCAGGCTGTATCGCTTCTCCACTCTGACTTATGACTCAAAATGAATACCTAAAAGTTTGGTAATCTCATTTAAAAATCCGGTGCAGTAATGCTGGACGACTACAAACAGAATGTGATCAGTCTCATTTGCCAAAAATTATACACGTAACACTTATGAAATGCATGGTTTAAGTAACGTAAATACCCGGTGTTTCAGATAATTCGCGCCAAGACTTACAAAATCTACGTGCGCGTTGCACGAACCTCTTGAACAACTCAGAATAGTTTCACGATAACCTTAGGTGAATAATTATTATTCGTTATTTAATTAACTTCTCAACTGTTGTTTTAAACGCAAGACCTTCAATGTAGAATTTGAACAGCCTATTAAGACATATTCGAATAATTTGTTTCCATAGTGACAGCTGCGATGACTTTTATTTTCCGGGCTGCAAAGAAACTGCGCGACATTTAAAAACATGCCACGTGAACAGTCGCTGGCGCACAGCGACATTAGTGCCCTGAAACATGCTACCAACGATTGATTGTGATGCTGCACGCAGACACGATGGTAATGATGGACAGCACATGGCTTTGCGTAAACTTCGTCCTTATGCCTTCAAACGACTTTGTAATTTTACCAACTGATCACTGCAACAACACGTCGCGGCACACATGCCCCAATTCCCAATGATTAGGCTTAAGCTCAGAGAGACCAGTTGCCTTGCTGTGCTTATATATACCTATGAGTGCTTGCAAATATGGAAATATAAATGGTAACTTGGCAAGAACGTTTGGATCAAAACGAATATTAGACAAATGCATGCGATAGCCATAATTTTCATAGCAGCAAGAAGATCATTGAGCCAAAGTTCTCCCTAGCAGATTTCGTCGGAAACTTTATAAAACAAAAGGTCTACACAAGAGAAGCTTGTTTGGCTTTAGTGCTTTTGGTATTTACACTATTTCTCGAAATTCTCCCCAGATTTTGAATTCACGCCTTACCAGTTCTGTAGTTAAGTAAAAGTTAGCAAATTAAAGTTTATAACTGAATATTTTTGAAAGAACAATACTCTCGTCCATAGGACGCCCTTTAACTAAATGTGAGCGCCGTTCGAGGCAGAATTACTCTGTTATCTTGAAATTCTTGGCAACATATAGTTGGGACAGCTGGTATCAGGTCTGCTAACTGGAGTTTGGGTTGTTGATTCTGGATTGTCAACAAAGTGCCGCATAGTACAATTATTAAACCGGATAGCTTTGTTTGACTCTTTCGACACTTTTCGAGGTTGGCCTTTCACCGCCAATACAAAGACGCCGACGCAAAGGGCGTTTGTTGTCGCGCAACCTAGTAGCAAGACGTGCTCGTCGCTGAATGCCATTATATGTCTATTCGAGACGCACGTGCTGTCGCGCGAAAACTTTGTGACATCTGAAACGTGGTTTAGCTGCTGTGGTGGAGAGCCTCGGAAGGACAGCCCACCTTTTCTCATGCCGCCATCTTCCTGTGGAGGGTTCGAGAGAGGGCCCTGGTGGGAGGGGAGGGTGGTAGTCGCCTTTCACGCCAGTATGTTTGGCTCACCTCACGAGTTTTCCTTTAGTCGCGACACTCGGAACTTGGCGTTTTGCTGCACTGAGACACTGCACCGATAAGACGCGTTTTGTTTGCGCGTTCAGTGTAAACGTGTCAGTGCAGTTCACGCCTTAATAGCTCCGAGCAAACAGACACGCCACGGTATCTCACTCGTGCAGCAGATTGCAGATCGCTAGCGTCGCAGTATCAACCTAAGTCACTCCGATCCAGTGGCGCAAGTTGCCTACCAGCTTGGGCCACTATATGTGTCCTTGGTTGTTGCATCGTCGTCCTTGCAGCTTTTGTAGCGAAAGCTACACTGGCCGCATTCTCGCCGTTTCGCAGTGGCCGGTGGCAGCACCGTGAGCTGAGCCGTTGCCTAGCAACCGCCGCAGCTGGCTGGCAGCGTTTCTTTACTGGCGTCTGACACGCGTCTTTCGCCCGGCGAACTGCTTCACTGGAGAGGATCCGGAAAGCTAAGCGCGCGAAGCTAGCGTCGGAGACTGAGGAAGAGCTAGCCGTTCGGCTCGCAAAACGCTTGGACTTGTCGGCTTATAATTTATACCTGGCTTATATCGATGAGTGTATACCTAAGTACAGCTAAATCAAAGGCTATCCAAGTGAAACCAAGACTTAACCAAGTTTTCGCTTTGCATATAGGCCGTAGCAATTTTTTCATCGGACTCTCGTCATGCCATCGTGGTCGTGTGACCATTGACATTCGAGCTCCACGATTCCGTTTGTCATCGTACAGTCATCGTTACTCCATCGTCGTCATACACTCTTCGTCGAACCCTAAATTACATCGACGTCAAGCTGTCGTCGTTGTGCGAAGATGTGCGACCTTGTCAAGTGAGTGCCACAGCAAAGTGGGCTGATACAGGAGAATGTCGAATGTAGCCGAACCAACGGAACTGTCAGAAGGACAACAACAGAGGCTAAGTAGACATCAGAAATACGGTGCGTTACTACATTGCTCGAATGCTAATCGAATTACAGTAGACAGGGATCGTGACATTAGGTATGCCGTCATTTTTTATCTGCTACATTTGTATTTATTAGTAAACAGTATGGCTGTCCTGAAACCAACATAGTAGTTGTGTTGCCTGTGTGGCGGCTCTGAAGGCCCAGCCACGTGACTGCCATAGCGTTGCCTTTAGCCACGGAATCACCTCATTTTGTATTGTATGGTTTATTTTAAGCATGAAAAGCTTTTAGCTCCCGTTGTCCCCAACTTTCAAGTGACCTCGAGCCAAAAGTCAGAGCAGTTATCCGGGAACTCAAACGAGAATATCCGGGCTGTCAGACGAAATCATCCGGGCAACCAGTCACAAGGTATCTGGCTCTCTTCTTCTTTCTGGGGTTTTACATGCCAAAACCAGTTCTGATTATGAGGCACGCCGTAGTGGAGGGCTCCGGATAATTCTGACCACCTGGGGTTCTTTAACGTGCACTACAACGCAAGCACACGGGCGTTTTTGCATTTCGCCTCCATCGAAATGGGGCCGCCACGGCCGGGATTCGATCCCGTGACCTCGTGCTCAGCAGTGCAACGCCTTAGCTCATTGAGCCACCACGGCTGGTGTCTGTGGCCCTCAACTCTTTGTACAAAACCAGATTACATACGCTAGTTACCGTCCAAACAAGTTCTAAAGAAGCGGGCAGATCCCACGCCCTGTGGGAATCTATATTATGCACAGCAGTTAACGAACCAAGTTAACGAAACGACCATGAGAGCACTAAGACGTAGGCAGCTCTTTCATGACCTACATGATACGTATGTCATGACATTCATGTCATGAGTCCTCAGCAGTTTTATTACCTACGCCTAAGAGATCTTAGGGCGAAACCCTTAGTCTTACTCGTGACTATGACTTCTACCACCATCCTTTAGTGTTTCCTTCACTTAGTACCCACGCCCGAACCCATTTCAGTATTTTTGAGTGTTAATATTTATTCGCTGAGTCATTCTCGTTTTTGCTGAGTCATGTTGATGACTATGACTTCCACCATTATCCTTTAGGATTTCCTTTACTTAGTACCCACGTCAGAACCCATTCCAATGGCTTTTGAGGGTTAATCGTTTTTCACTGAGTCATTGTCATTTATGCTGAGTCATGCTCATGCCTATGATTTCTACCATCATCTTTTAGTGTTCCCTTCACTTAGTGCCCACGTCCGAACCCATTCCAGTGGTTTTTGAGTGTTAATCTTTTTTCGCTGAGTCATTGTCATTTTTGCTGAGTCATGCTCTTGACTGTGACTTCTACCAGCATCCTGTAGTGTTTCCTTCACTTAGTACCCACGTCCGAACCCATTTCAGTGGTATTTAGTGTTAATCTTTTTCGCTGGGTCATTGTCATGACATATGACACGCATGTCATGACATTTATGTCATGACCTATCACTTATGTTCGTCATACACTCCTGTCATACTATACCATTTTTGATACCTACCAAGTTGACGAAACGACCATGAGAGCACCAAGACGTAGGTGACTGTTTCATGACCTACATGACACGCATGTCATTGACATATCATTTATGTTTTTCATATACTCTTGTCATAGTATGCCAATTTTACTACATACCAAGTTACCGAAACGACCATGAGAGCACAAAGTGGTAGGCGGCTAGATAGATAGATACGGTCAAAGTAGCACATGTTCGCAAATTTTGCTTCCAATTTCTTCCTAATGTTTGTTCACAATGCCACTCAAGCTGGAATCTTCAGTATACGCTCAAGTTATATTTGTATTTTCTAATGGCGACGTTCAAAAGGCTGATACAGGGAATCATATACAATTGACTTTTATCTTTTGGCGCTGAGACAGGGTTGCCTGTGCTCTTTTGAACGCCAGTGGTCCGTGAGTCGTGAGCGGTCCGCGACAAGAAGAAAAAGTAGCGACAGACGCTGAGTGCGCTGCACTGTTATAAGTAGACAAGCGGTTGAAGGCGGCGGCACCACAGGCAGCAAAAGACGCCATATGGCAGCCATTTCACGCTTATATCTGCTCTCGATTACGGGAGAGCCAGCATTTTTTTTACAGCGAAGCGGTATACCTCTACCAGCTAGCCAAGGAAATTTTGTTGTCGGCGTAAGCAAAACACGGCAGGCTCAAAATTGAATACAAACAGCATATCTCCTTTTAAATGGGACATACAGAATACAATTCAGCACTCGTTTTCAAAAGAACAACCACAAAACAAGCATCAAAGCCACATGATGGATGATAAGGCGCGTGTGAACAAAGGGAACAACCTCCGACGCGTTGCGGTAAACATTAGGTTTGCAGCTGCTTCGAAGGGGGGTGACGTCATTCAAAACCCTCGAGAAACCGGTGTGTCTGGGTATACTCTTTGTAGAGCCACGTGTGTCACAAAGGGTAATCGTTGTGGGTGTCGTTTACAGCGTTCCTTCTCCCACGTGTGTCTCCCGGTAAAGATTACGGTTGCGTGAGCTACTCAGAGTGGAAAAGTACCCAACAGCGTAGAAATCATGTAGTGATGTCACCACGGTCTAGCAACTCATTCAGTTCATTCAATGCCACTATGGGTAGACTCCGGAAAGTAAACACGCCGGAAGAACAGCGTGAACATAATGTCATTGTATGAGCATAAGTACATTTCACTTGTCTCTGATTTCACTCTTTGTAGAGCCACGTGTGTGAATTCAAGTGACGTCACAACGTTGTGGGTGTCGCTTACCACCTTCACAGCGTGGGTGTCCAACCACCTTCACAGCGTAGACTGGAGCCAAAGTTTCTTTTCTTTCCGAAGAGAACTTTCCTAAAAAGGAAATGAATAAAAAATATATACACAACTTTAAATGTACTGCGGTTATGGCGATTCACCATGTTTGTTTCTTTGTTTGTCTGTATTAAGCGGCCGAGGTGGACGTCGCTGCAGCACCTGAGGTCTTCTCCTACGAGGAATGCGGCGATCAGTTCACCGTGAAGCAGCTGCTGAACAACCACCGGCGACGCAAGCACATGCAAAAGCCTCAAAAAAAGCACCAATGCGTCCACTGCCCTTACTCCAGCAACAGAAGGTGAGCGAAGATGTGGCAGGCACTTGATATATGTTGCTGTGTTTCTTGTGGGGTGCTATTCGCTGGCTGATGAGAAATAAGTCTTCCTTTGTTTTCAATATCGTGTGTTTCGAAAGCCCAAATATCATGCATGCTTGTGTTGTAGGCGTACTTCATCATGTTTTCTGGCATATGCAAGCATCAAAAGACGCTTACAGGTGTAATTAGTCCTGAAGTAAGGGCAACAGTCGTTGCAGCCTACAAGGGAGCGAGGTTGGAAACTATGCGCACAGATATTGAACAATGGTGACAGTATGGCTTGAACATGAACACCAGTGATTCATAAAACTGCATGCTATATTCAAGCGTGCACAAACTTTCGGAGCGTTCCATAAATTAATAATCTGTGCTGTGAATTGTAGCACTGCAGGGTCATTTATTTCGTATGAAAACCGGTTACATTGCATTTTAGTTTAGCCGCCGTGACACTTTAACTCCTAATAAAATTAAAAAATACGTGTTTTGTTCGCTCTAAACAAAAGCAATAAAATTGTAAGCATGGTAGTTTTGTAAGCATGGTAGTTGTAAGCAAGTTAGCACGGCATGCCTTAAAATTTTGTAGCTTTCATGCACAGAACAGGCATGAAATTTCTGTTACCCATTATCTGACACAACATTATAGTGGTTCATTTAGATGCTGCAAGTTTTGTGGCAGTCGACTTGGCCATGGTAAGGAGGAGATATTGCTGAGCTCATACTTAAATAGACAAATCGAAGCGTAGTCATACACTCTATGCACGCTAACTGTTAAAAAATTTTATTGCTATTTTTAAATTTATTTATATAGCTAAGCGGCTCTCAAATCCAAAAAAGAAAGAAACGGCAAGATCCTCGCAAGCTTGGAGATTCTGGTTATTTTTCGTAAGCTCTACATGTAACATCAGTGCTGGTAAAACTTACAGAAGTGAGCACACTGCTTGAGCAATATAGGCGTGATGTACCGCAGCTATATTGTTGGCTCTGTAAATATTACTCCAAATAATGCGCACTTTCGGCATTACATTAATTTTAAACGCTTATTAATGTACATGTCAAAGTTTGCATATTCCTAAACTGTATGCGATGTATTCCGAGTGCACTTGAAATATAATTTCTGCGTATTACTATTTTCTACCTACGCGAATAGAGACAACGTCATGTATACGAAAGAAAACTTCTAGGCTCGATAGAAATTCGTCATCTGCGTAGCCCCTCCAAAATCTCATTTCATTATTTTTCTCGTTTTTCTTCTTCTTCTGAGCGCGGGAAGCCCAGAGTAACGGTTGGAATTTGTTTAATTGATATCATCTTAAACGGAATATCGAAGCTGGTGCAAATGTGGCAGGATACGTCTACTGCCAGCGTCGAAATGCCGCTCTGTTCGCTTTCTTTTTTCGTCCCCACCTTCGCAGGAACGACATCACCAAACACCAGAGGATACACACGGGCGAGCGGCCTTTCATGTGCCACATCTGCGACAGGGGCTTCAACCGGCGAGCACATCTCAGAGGCCACATGGTGGTCCACACGGGGGAGATGCCGTACGGGTGCCCAGACTGCGGCCAGCGGTTTACGCAGGTGTCAAACATGACAACTCACCGGAGGCTGCAGCATTCGGCTGAAAACGCTCAACAACATGTGTGCCCCAAGTGCGAAAAAGCATTCACCCTTAGGAGGAATCTCACCAGACATCTGCTTATTCACACGGGTGAGAAGCCGCACGCCTGCTCTGAGTGCGGCATGAAGTTTGCACAGAGCAGCCATGTCAAACGACACAAACAGGTCGTCCACGGCCGCGAGTACCCGCTGAAGTGCCCGCACTGCGGCAAAGGGTGCATCAACATGGCAAACCTGAGAAGACACGTGCGGGCTCATCACAACGACGACGACTAAGAGAAGGACGATGAACAGTGCAGGGGTTTATCCCGAATGTCGACATTGGGGGGGGGGGGGGGGGGGGAGGTACCAGAACGCGGGGGGGGGGGGAGAGTGTTTATACGAAGTATGGCTTATCATTTTTAAGCGAAAGGCGGGGGGGGGGGGTCAGAAGTTCAAGGGGTTGGCGCTCGTTTTACCACGTTGTTTTATTTAATTCAGGCTTAACGGTTTTTTCATCAAATGGAGACGGAAAAGCTGCTCATTAGCTGATACACTAATTAACCCTTTATGCAAGCATATTAAACTACACCTTACGAGGGGTTTTGTTCTTGTTGGTGAGTTGATTTTGTTGCGCAAACAATACTACAACCAAGGTGGAGACAGGCAGGCATGAACGAGCGCTTTATAGAAGGCTGAAATGTGTGCCTCGTTTTTTATTATATATTCAGTACTATATTTAAACACCTACGGCGTTCTGTCCCCACGTTTAAAAATTGGAGGAACATAAGGGACAGCATTTAGAGTTTTCATTTGATTGCACGAAGTTTATTCTTTTTTTCTATGCAGAACAAAGTAAAGCAAGTTTTTAATGTACAAGTCTTATTGAAAGAATAAAGTTCATACGTTTTCAAAGCTAAGTAGAATATCACTTTGCACAAGAAAAAAAATACCAAGCACAATAGGCACGGAGAAGCCACATACCTGAAACAATACATTTAAAATATAACAACTAAGAACAAAAAAAGAAAATTCGGCAGATCCCACGCCCTGTGGGAATCGATGTTATGCGAAGCAGTGTGCCTTCCAGTGCCTTCCAAGTTAACGAAACGGCCAAGACGTAGGCGGCTGTTTCATGACCTACGTGACACGCATGTCATGACCTATCATTTATGTTCGTCATACACTCTTGTCCCACTGTGCCAATTTCAGTACATACCAAGTTAACGAAACGACCATGAGAGCAGCAAGACGTAGGCGGATAGATAGATATATAGATAATGTCAAAGTGGTATATGATCGCCAAGAAATTATTCACATTTAAAGAGTATATATGCGCATCATGTGCGCTTCAATCCGGTACGTACAATATCCAAAGAAACTACTAGGCCAACCATGGCTACCACATTCACAAAATAATAATAATAAAAAAGATGGGACTACACAAAATACACAATTGCACCGTGTCACCCCGCACGTATCTACAATACCCGACGTGGTTTCTTGGTTCACAACATATAGGTTTGGTTTGGTGCATATACGAGTTATGTATAGCACAACCCACTACAGGGGATTGGTCATGAATCGGGCGACATTGGGTAGAAACCGGAAGAATACTTAAATAGGATTTTATTATTTAAGAATGACATATGAAATGAATTCTAATATCATTTCAGTTCATATCAATTTTATGGCATATTATAGAATTTGAAGTTATTATTTTTGTTTTCATGTAGGCTTGGTCCACAAACTGCAAATACTCATCTTGTCGCGTTCCTAATATTGGGGATACTTGAAGCTTCAATAGAAATTTTCATCAGCGCGTCGACATGGGCCGGCGTTATGTGACATCTCTCTGATGGTAAGACCCTATTCATGGTGGGAAAGCTTCGTTCAACGGCAGCAATTCCTACGGGAAGAAGCAATATCTACATTGCAGCTGATGACAAAGCGAGGAACATTCTTTTTCTCGACCTCACACCCAAAGAGTGCTTGCTGTGAAGCCAGCTCTCCGGGATACCGTCTATAAATTCTACTCATTCAATAACGAGAGGGGAGACGCCAAGGGCCAACAACCCTTGTCGGAAGCCTAAGCGAGGTCCAGGCCCACCCCACCAAATCGCAGGGCACTCAAAAAAATGTCGCAGTTTCGCCCGAAAGGCGAAGCATCAATTGCCATAGCAAATTAGTAGAGAGCTATACGGAGTAGGGATAGTAGTTTTACCGGCTGCATAAACTTGGACACACTCGCTTACTAACTGAATTAACAAGCGTGGTGTCAGCGCGCACAAGCGAACATGAATAGCTCACACTCAATGACCGCAGACAACCACTGTCAAAACGCTGGCAGCAAGCGCAGCCGCCGCAACGAGCGAAGGTTCGTGCGGTCTATCGCTTCATCGGAAACTGAGCGGCGAATGCACATCGATACAAAGGTCAGAGCCGTGTGGAGATCGCTTTTAAGAGACGGTGCGGGCGACCGCCGCAACCGGGCAAAGTACAAGCGCAGTTGTTAGCAGAGTAGAAGCTGCACCCCCCCCCCTCCCTCCCGCGCTGCCTTCCCGCTTTCCTACTTTCGCATGGGAGATTGAGTGGCCAGTTCCCATTGCGCCCGGTTGCAAGATACGCATTTAGTGCCGCAGCATAGCGTCGCCCCGCCTCCCTCCCTCCCATACCTCCACGGCCTTACGCGCGACGGAAGTCGCGCTTGCTTTCCGCCGTGCGTTCACTCTCCGTGATAGCGCGCGTCCCCCACGCGCTTTCACTCGCGCATACGGCGCGCAGCGACAATTTTATCGCCCTTGGACTTGATACGGAACCTCACGGCGACGACGACGGCGACGCCGACGGCAGAAATCCGCTTGGAGTGTCCATATATCGTAATTGCTATCGCAATAATAAAGTTATTTGAATGAATGAATAACGAGGGCAATCTGCCACATTGTAAATTTTACGACTAAGCACAGTGATATTACTCGTACTGTACGTATTGTGCATACAACTACGTTGACTTAAAAATGGAAAATCAGAAAGACCAAACATGAATCTCGCATCTCATTCACACGCAAGAGTCTACCGCGACCTCAAGGATTCTCCATTTCCTGCAGGTTGCAGTTTAGCACTGTCGTCTGCACGCTGAACTTCAAAATTGGGCCTCAGAAGTAAGGCTACGTAGCGTCCACCTTAGCAAAGAGTAAATATTTCTTAAAACGATTACCACAGTGGATGGGTTCAGCGTAATTTTGATCCAGGATGAGTGCCTGTTCGAAAGAGGGGAGGGGGAGTTGATCCGGAATAATTTTGGGGGAGTGTCCAGATCCTCCTGGGAGGGGGGGGGTAGGGGGGTGTATAAATTCCTGGACTAGTGAAGGCAAAAGCGCCTGGGAAGGAAAAGTTGGACGACGCAAGACTTTGGGTGACACAAGTAACGCGATGCGAAAGTAAAATAATATAACTTAGTGCAATTTCTTTACAGTTTTATGTAAAGTATTTATGCAAATGCAAACTGCGGAAATCCGGAATGAGGAGGAATTTTCTCTAGCTCAGAGAAAAATTGTTCCCACCTCCACTCCTTCCGTGTTTAGAAAGTGCGAAGCTACATGGAAACACATACAAACTTCGCAATAAAATAAATAAATAAATAAATCCTAGCCTTGCAGTTATTAAAGAAATCACAACAGTGGACCACGACAATGTTGTTTTTTTTCTTTAACAGCCTTCCTTTCCGAGAAAAACCATGAAATGATTCCTTTTAGCTCCGAGCTGTACTGTTGTGTAGAGGACAACTTGTCTCTTCCGAATCCGCAGCTCCGCAAGTTTGCTGGACTGCTAAGCTCCACAGCCACCAAGCACTCTCGTTCGCAGTGCCAGTCCTGGAAATGGAATGGGAATTCCAAATGGTGCCTCGCCGTGGGTTTTTTTGATAGATAAAATTGATATAAGGAATATATCTAAGCGGCTGTTTACCCAATACGGAGTGAATGAGATGTAGTATGGTGTAGAGGGTGGATGCCCTGACACGCTAGGTGGCATATAGGTATGTTACGCACGACTTCGCGAATAACTCAGAATATGACTGCACGAAGAAATCGCGAATTCCGTTTGAATAATGACAGCAAAATCTGTGCTTTTATAGAGGCTAAAGGAACACAATGACATCATTTTAACCTGACCGTCGGCAATAAAGGCAGAGATACAGCGACGCAGTTTAACAAATGAGCGAAATGTCCAACCTCGCAGAGAACAATCCTTTATGCTTACGATTCATCTCAGAATGAGCTGTAAAATCCGTGACTTTGACGGAACTGCCGTGACGCAGTGCTTGAAATAACGTGCTTGAAAACGAAAACACACACACGCGCACACCCACACATTGCTTTTTTTTATCTTGGTGTATGATATTTGGGACACCCTGTATATATTACGTCTTACTATATTACATCTGTCAGTTATTACTATTGCTTCTTCTTTCTGGAGTTTTACGTGCCAAAACCAGTTCTGATTATGAGGCACGCCATAGTGGAGGGCTCCGGATTAATTTTGACCACCTGGGGTTCTTTAACGTGCACTACAACGCAAGCACACGGGCGTTTTTGCATTTCGCCTCCATCGAAATGCGGCCGCCGCGGCCGGGATTCGATCCCGCGATCTCGAGCTCAGCAGCGCAACGCCTTAGCTGACTGAGCTACCCCGGCGGGTAGTTATTACTATTGCAGTCTGTCAGTTATTTATATGTTGAACAGACCTAGACCTATTTATCAATCACACATAGTGAACCATGGGGTCCCGAAGAGTTATTTGACTTTGCATTTATTTCTTGAAACTCTATATAATCTCCCGATGATGCGGGGAGGCACTGAGGCAGAGTTCTCTGATCTCTCCCAGTAGCACCAGTAAAGTGCATATAAAAAATACACATTTGCTACAAACAATTTTATTAATAAAACAAAGACTTGTACTTGACGTTTAAGTCTACAGCGCAAATGCATCGCTAGTTAGGCTAATAGTATTGGCGAGTTATTATACACAACGAAGTACAATCAACATCAATGACTCGCAATATTCACAAGAAAAAAAGACAGCCGATATGTGTGACCTTGGAGAACTACTGCTCAATTTCCAGCGAAGCGCTTTCGAGCAGTTGCAATAAAAGTTTCAGTTTCCAGTAATTAAATCACACACTTTCAAAAGTAGTCCGTATATGACTGTTCCGCTTAAAACCTTGCCCGCTTGTAATGCTTCGGAGCACTTCCTGTTGGGAAACTTGAAAAAGCCTGTAATTCATCAACACAAATGTTATTTCGCCAGAACATTTACCATGGTGTCCTCCCTCCCTAACCATCCCATACACTCCCCACCTCTGTTCGCCACCTAATTTTCGCTTGAGTTGATATCGCTTGAGTTCACATTTCTCCCAGAGCCGAGAGATCAATTCTGCTTTGTTAGTAAAACACATTCATAAAACTCCAGATTGCTTGCCTACGTAATTTGCTGCAAATGTCATAATTAGTCCCCTGACGTAGAAGTTCACCTACATATTGCCCGTACCGCGCCTTTAATTTTCACCAAATATAAACACAGTGCCTTGTTTAATTCACCGAGAACATCGCTGAAACGAAACAGGAACGTCTTATGACGCATGAAATTAGGGAGAAAAATATGACGGCTTAGTAATTATTTGCAACGCCTCTAACTGGACCAGAAACGTAAAACTTTTGTCGCACATTGCACTTACCATCAACCCCCTCGCCTTCCCACGAAATATAAACATGTTGTAATCCACAGCTATGTCGTGACACTGGGAAGCATAGCCGATAGCGGCCATATATCACACGCCCTGACACTCGAATAAGACATTTTTTCAAAGGCTGTATTTGATCCAACCGCATTCAACTTCGCTGAAAGTTTTCATGGCGTACCACCAATGTTCGTTGAATTTGCTCTTGGTGGCGTTTATAGTTCTGCCAGTGCAGCGTGCTCTATTCTGCACTGCTCGTTCCAGACGCTTATAACGCTCTATAGCGCTTGCACACTTAATGTATTCCTAAATCCCCAATTACTCATCTATATTAAGCTTTACCTACGCATCACCCATTAGCTAGTCTTTAGAGTAATGAAACACGAAGTAGCTGCCTCCTTTATTTAGTTCAGTGAGGACACCGCACGAACCTAATATTGACGAGATATAAGTTCGCACATGGTGACACTGGCCCCTTGAGGCGAGAACGAGGAAGTTCGTGGTCGCGCGCGCGCTCTCCGAGGTCCAGCCATTATACGTGTTTTTTGCCTATTTGATGCTGGTCAACTATATATTCTAGCTGTACTAGCTGGGTGACATTTCTGGTGGAGGTGCTGGGTACGGTCGATGTTAAGATCTCCGGAGCGTACCCCAGACCTAAGCCCGGCGAGTAGTTCGGACGAGCTTACCCCTATGCACGTACGTACCAGCCGACGTCTCCAGGGACTCCAGCCACAGCACGGTCTGCTACCCGAACGAAGTTCAATGACGAACCAACCACCTCCTGCCGCTACTGCAGCATCGCACGTGGTCGTCAATCAGACCCGGACGCCGAATCTGTTCCACGGGAGTGCTTGAGAGGACGCCGACAACTGGCTTGACAATTTACCGGGTCGCCAACCTCAACGACTGGACCCACGAGCGTAAGCTACGCTACGTGTACTTCGCTCTTGAAGATTCCGCGAAAATATGGTTTGAGAACCACGAGGCGACACTGACGTCATGGGAAGAATTTCGTCGGCAGTTCCTCAATGCTTTCGCCAGGGCGGACAGGAAGCAGAGGGCGGAGTTAGCAATGGAGTCGAGAATTCAAGGCCCGAATGAGCTAGTGACGGCGTACGTAGAAGACATGCATCGGCTCTTCGGACGTGCGGACCTCTCTATGACTGAAGCAAGGAAGGTGCGCCACCTAATGCGTGGCGTCAAAGAGGAAATCTTTGCTGGCCTCATTCGAAATCCACCGACGACACTTGCAGAGTTCCACAACGAGGCCACTACCATGGAAAAGGCCCTTCAACAGCGGGCCAGGCAATACAACCGCGACGCCGTGATTTCAAGGGAGCTCTCTGTCGTTACCCTCGGCAACGACATCGGCGCCTTGCGAGAACTCATCAGGGCTGTCATCAAGGGGGAACTGCAGCAGATTCAGACGACCGCTGCCTCTGTGGGACAACTTTCCATTGCGGAAATGGTGCTCGCCGAGGTCCGACAGGCCGTCCATGTTCCTGAATAGTACAGTACGAGGCACCACAGTGGGACCGCGTCCTGAAATGAGTTACGCTGAAGCAGTACGCCGTCCACCACCCTCAAGCGCGTATAGCATGGTACACCCCGCTCAGCAAATGGACGTAAGCTTCAGGCCTCGCAGCCCACCGCACATCGCCGAAGCAAGAACTAGGAAGAGCGACGTCTGGCGCACCGCGGACTACAAGCCCCTTTGTTATCATTGTGTCGAAGCCGGGCACTACAGAATGTATCCTTATCGTCATGTGCGGCTCCGAGGATTCTCGCCGAATGCACCTCGTACACGACCTAGTGAGCGGCCGCCAGAAATAGAGAGTCTCGTCGCGAATCGTCGCAATGGTGATCAACGATGGCACGAGCCCCGTTACTCGTCTCCTGCTCGTTACAGGTCACCATCACCAAGCCAAGCCTTCAATAGCGGCGCTCTCAGACGCCGCTCGCCTAGCCCGGCGGGTCGGGAAAACTGAGTTCAGCGACCTCCGGAGGTAAGGCCGCTGACGTCTACTGTGCGCAAGATCCTCCACTACGACGAAAACGACCAAACAGAACGACGCAGACGGACAGACGCAGTCAAACACCGTACGAGAGGCAATAACGTCGAACATCCCCGTCACCGTAGGTGACGAAGAAATGACGGCGCTAATCGACACTGGGACGCACACCTCAGTTATGAGCATGGACCTTGCCTGGAAGCTGAAGAAAGTTTCTGCCGAGTGGACTGGGTCGCAGATTCGCACTGCAGGAGTCCATCTGCTAAGCCCGGTAGGAGAGAGAGAGAGATAAATTGGATGGGAAAGGCCGGGAGGTTAACAGGAAGATAGATATCCAGTTTGTTACCCTGCACTTGGGAAGGGCTAAGGGGAGACAGAAAGATAAAGAAAAATGCACACACATAGAAAGAGAGGGAGATCAGAAACAAGAAAAAAAAAACACACACACGCACACACACAAAGGAACTCAGGAGTGTCACAGTCGTTCAAGCAGGTCGCTTGTCCGGAGCAACCTCAGCAGCGCGCTCATCGCCTTCTGGTGTGAAGACCGCGTCAGCCGGCACTCTAAGATCGTCTGCTCAGAAAGCGGCCGGTCGTCGAGGCGCGCCATCGTCGTCACGAGCGTCTGTCTCTGGGACCTGTACCGGGGACAATGACACAAGATATGTTCGATTGTTTCCTCGTTGTCGCAACTACCACGTATATAGCACTGTCAGCCATTCCGATGCGGCAAACAAACGCATTCGTAAAAGATACTCCAAGCCACAGTCGGCAGAGAGAAGTTGTCTCGATTCGGGAAAGTCGAGATGGAATATGTAGTCGGAGGGATGGATCCAAGCGGTGCAGTCGAGTATACCGGAAACCTGGCGTGTTCCACATAGAGCGAGTGGCGTCACGCGCTAGTATACGAAGCTTTGCTGCTGCATCGGTTCTTGAAAGTGGAATGGGTTCCTTCACAACATTTTCGTGAGCCCTCCTAACAGCTTCATCAGCCTGTTCGTTGCCCATGATGCCGCAGTGGCCTGGGAGCCACTGAAAAGTTATGTCATGTCCTTTTTCTGCTAGTTGGTGATAAAGCTGCCTTATTTCCAGCACAAGTTGGTCTTGTGGTCCACGACGCAGAGCGGATAGCAGACAATGCAGGGCTGCCTTCGAATCTGTAAATATGCTCCATCTTCGTGGTAAGTCTTCGTGAATCATGTGTAGTGCGCAGCGTAGTGCAGCAAGCTCCGCAGCAGTCGACGTTGTCCGGTGGGAAGTTTGAAACTGAAGGGTCACGGCTTTTGCGGTAGGAAGATGCACCCCGGTAGGAAGATGCATAGCGCGAGTGAGCATTCGTGGGTTTACGTACCTCGGAGATTTCGTTATCCTCCCAAGCTGTTCGAGGGACCTAATTCTGGGAATGGACTTTCTGCAGGCTAATGGAGCCGTGATTAACCTACAAAAGTCGCTGGTAACGTTTTCAACGGCGGAGGCCTTAGCAGGGAGCGGCACTGACGACGCGTATGTCAACGCCTTGAGGATTGTCGACGAGAACATCACGGTGCCGCCAAAGAGCAGTGTATTGACCCTCGTAACCTGCGACGCATTCGACGACTATGAGGGTATTGCCGAGGCAAATATCCCGCTGTTACTCGAAAGACACATCTGCATCACCCGGGGATTTGTTCGAATACAGAATAAGTGCTCGCAAGTTTTGTTGACAAACTTCAGCGATGAATATCAGCACGTCCCTCAAGGTACAGCTGTAGCCTTTCTGAACGATATTGCTGACTTCTCCGACGTCGGCACGTTACAAGTGACTTCACCGGGTGCAACAACTCACACCAGCCTGAGTACCCGCGTCCACATTAATGCTGACTTAGCAGATATACAGAAGGATCAGCTGCTGAGCCTAGTGAAAGATGTCTCTGGCTGTTTCTCCACAGAATCTAAAGTCCAGCGCACCTCCATTACGCAACACCGGATAGTTACAGAGGAGTCGGCGCGGCCTGTTCGTCAGCATCCGTACCGCATGTCACCTATGGAGCGGGAGGCGATTACGCGTCAAGTTCAAGAAATACTCAATGATGACGTCATCCAGCCGTCTACAAGTCCATGGGCGTCACCTGTCGTACTAGTAAAAAAGAAAGACTACACACTCCGCTTCTGCGTTGACTACAGACGGCTTAACCGAGTCACCAAACGCGATGTTTACCCACTGCCACGGATCGATGACGCTTTGGATCGTCTGCGTGATGCTGAGTTCTTTACTTCGATAGACCTAAAGTCAGGGTACTGGAAAATAGAAGTGGACGAGCGTGACCGTGAAAAAGCCGCCCTCGTGACTCCCGACGGGCTATACGAATTTAAAGTCCTGCCTTTCGGTCTCTGTTACGCTCCTGCTAAGTTTCAACGAATGATGGACACTGTACTCGTCGGAATATATAAAGTGGCAGACGTGTCTAGTGTACCTAGACGACATTGTTGTGTTTTCCAGCACGTTCGATGAACATCTCACCCGGCTACGAAGTGTCCTTACCGCAATACGCAAGGCAAACCTCACCATCAAGCCTGAAAAATGTTACTTTGGCTTCCAGGAACTCAAGTTTTTAGGCCACGTGGTCAGCTCCCAAGGAGTACGACCAGACCCAGAAAAGCTCACTGCCGTTGCCGAGTTCCTTCACCCTAAAAAACAAGAAGGCTGTTCAGTGGTTCCTGGGCCTCTGCGCTTACTGCCGTCGTTTCGTTGAAGGCTTCTGAAGGATTGCTGAACCTCTCACGAGACTGACGCGACAAGATGTGCCCTTTGCGTGGACGGAAGACCAAGAGCAGGCCTTCACTGAATTGCGCAAACGCCTTCAATCCGTTCCAGTGCTGGCGCATTTTGATGACACCGCGGCAACTGAAATTCACACAGACGCAAGCAACGTAGGACTCGGGGCCATTCTGGTTCAATGGCAAAACGGCGCAGAACGTGTAATTGCGTACGCGAGCCGTAGTCTTACAAAAGCAGAAGCTAATTATTCAACCACCGTAAAAGAATGTTTAGCAGTCGTGTGGGCCATCAGCAAGTCCCGACCTTACTTATACGGCCGGTCATTTCGAGCGATCAGTGACCACCATTCGCTCTGCTGGCTTGCCAATCTACGAGACCCGTCAGGTCGCCTCGCTCGTTGGAGCCTCCGCCTCCAGGAATACGACATAACTGTTGTCTAGAGATCGGGCAGAAGCATAGCGACGCTGACTGCTTGTTACGTTCTCCTATTCTCTTGACATCGTCCGACTTGGAGCTAGATTTGCCGTTTCTTGGTGTCGTCGACGTGGTGCGCATGGCTGACTATCAACGTGCAGACTCTGAACTGCTTCCAGTCATCCGATATCTCGAGGGAGCTGATGTTGCTGTCCCACGCCCGCTTTCATGAGGATTGACATCGTACTGCCTGCGGAACGATGTCCTGTACAAGAAAAATTTCGAGAACAGCGCAAGAAACGTTCCTTCTCGTCGTTCCTACGGCGCTGCGTGAGGAAGTTTTACAGGCATGTCACGACGATCCCTGGCTTCGCGAGGACATTAGCGCGCATACGGCAGAAATACTATTTACCACACCTATTTTCGTCAGTTCAGCGCTATGTGCGAACGTGCTGTGACTGTCAGAGGCGTAAAGTCTCACCCGTAAAGCCTGCCAGCCTCCTTCAACCTTTGGATCCACCTCCGGCGCCGTTCCAGCAAGTGGGAATGGACCTTCTTGGTCCTTTCCCCACGTCTTCCTTGCAAAACAAGTGGATAATCGTGGCAACTGATTATTTAACTCGCTGTGCGGAGACGAAAGCTGTGCCGCGGGGAACTGCTGCTGAAGTCGCCAGCTTCTTCGCCCACAACATCGTGCTTCGTCACGGTGCACCCGATGTGCTCATTACTGACCGCGGTGTAGCCTTTAGAGCGGAGTTGTTGCAACAAGTCGTCATGCTGACGCACACCGACCACCGAAGGACCACAGCCTATCCTCCCCAGACTAACGGCTTAACAGAGCGCCTCAATAGCACATTGGCCGACATGCTATTCATGTACATTGATGTGGAACACAAAACATGAGATGAAATTTTACCATACATGACGTTTGCTTACCATACCGCTGTGCAGGAGACCACCGAGTTTACACCATTCGAGCTCGTTTACGGACGTCGGGTTACAACCCCCTTAGACGCCATATGCTCCCGGTAGACCACAGAACCACAAGGAATGACTCCACTGAAGAGTTCGTCGAGAAAGCAGAGGAAGCTCGCCAGCTTGCTCGGAATCGCATCCGCACCTAGCAGAATGCCGACGCCTGCCGTTACAACCGGACCCGACAGAACGTCCAGTACTCACAAGGCGACCGCGTGTGGGTGTGGACACCTATCCGACACCGTGGGCTCTCGGAGAAATTGCGCCGCTATTTCGGCCCCTACGAAGTTTTACGCCGCCTCAGTGATGTGAACTACGAGGTGGTGCCTCAAAGCTCTGATTCTAGTTCGAACCGACGCCGTCCCCGTGCTGAAGTCGTCCACGTAGTACGGATGAAGCCGTACTACGCACGCGAAGGATAAGCAACCCTCACAAACCGCTTCAGCTTTGATTTGGTTTGCTTTGTTGCCTATAGAAATAGCACAACCCACTACGGGGGATTGGCCATGAATCGGGCGGCAGTAGGAAAAAAATGAAGGATACGTAAATGGGATTTTCTTACTTAAGAATGAGATAATAAATGAATTCTAATGTTAATATTAATTTTCATGCTATAGCATCTTAAAAGTTGAAGCAAATATTTTTGTTGTCTTGTGAAAAAAATTAGCATGGCAGTCTCCTTGTTTCCCTTACAAAATTAAATAGGGCATCACATACGTTCCTATTACAGTGTCCTAGTGCCGACGCCCCCAGAAATAGAATGATAGGTAGCGTAATGGGCAATCCAAGTTGGCGGAGGGGACCTTCTAGAAGTCGTTTTCTATGCATGGTGAACCTACGACACTCTATAAAGAAATGATCCATAATTTACGGTTCATTGCAATAGAAGCATTGAGGGGAAGGCGCCAAACCAGACCTATGGGAATAAAAATTAAGCCTTGGTATTCGGCAACGCATTCTAGTAAACGACACTTCAAATTTTCTTGTTGAAAACCATCTGCTGTGCCAAGGAAACCTAAGGTGCTGAAAATGGGTATGATTGAGTACACATGATTTGGCATGTTATTCTTGGACAGAAATTTTTCTTTTTAAATCTCGCAGAAGTGACGTATGCCGAAGGTCTTAGGATCCTCAGTAACGGGCCGTTAAGAGATGCCGCTGCTAGTGCGTCTGTAGATTCGTTTAAAGTGAGCCCCACGTACCCTAGCTGGCACCCATACCAGATGGATAAGGCGTAAATGTTGAGGGATGGATGAATGAAATTCTCAGAGAATGATAGATGAATTGGGCACTGATAAAGCGGAGCAAACAGACAAGGAGTCGGTTAAGCTTACGGCTGAAGTAATAGATGTGGGAAGTTTTCGTAGAGCTAGTATGATCGCTAATAACTCCGCCTGAAATATTGGCGCAAAGTCGGGTAGTCGAAGGGAGAAAGACCAATTTAATGATGCCGACAAAATACCCACTCCTGCCTTCTCTTCACTGACAGAAGCATCTGTGGCTATTACTGCATTTATTTGGAGGTTCTCGAGGTGGTCATCTAACAAACTTTTTAGGTATCGAATAGGCAGGAGTTTAGCGTTATTAGGAAATATATCATCGAATTCAATGCTTACTCTCGCAGTAGGGAAATTTTGAAAATCCACATCACGGATTGATATTTGTAATGGCTCTAATAGTTTCTGCACAAAAACTACCTGGGGACAATTAATGCAGTCTGTACCATTGATTCTCAAAGAATGCAGTCGGTTCTCTAATAAACATATAGAAGGAGCGTCTCTGGGGAGAAGCATATGTTCAGTAACGTTTGGACAGTCAGTATACGAAAACGAGTTTGAAGAGAAGGCAGGTGAGGTTTATGATAAAGAATATTATTCGCTACATATTTTGGAAGGCAGAGACATAGACGTAGTGATTCGCGTTCTAAAAGAACCAAAGGGCGTAATTTATAAGTAGGGCCTCCAGAAAATAACACGCATCCAAACTCTAGAATGGGGCGGACATACATACAATAAATCATCAGCAAGGTCTCCCTGCGCATTCCAAAACGATTGCTGCTGACTCTTCGTAATAAACCAACTGCGCGTGCTCCTTTAGATGCGATGTATTCTATGTGTGTCTTCCAATTAAGCTTTTCTGTGTAAATCATTCCTAGATATTTTAAAGATTGCACCTGCGGAATAATCTCCTGGCCATACGACAGTGGTTTTCGGATAGGAAAAGTTAAGGGAAAAACAATGATTGCACTTTTGCTGACATTTAGCGACATTTGTATTCCTTTTAGCCAAATTTCAATCTGATTCAAATACAATTGCAAAGTTTTATATAAGCTATGAATATCATTTGATACCGAGAAAAATGCGATATCATCAGCGTATACGTATACCTGTACGTCATGATGTGTCGGGATGTGATTTAGTAAAATATTAAATAATACGGGGGAAAGTACTGCACCTTGAGGAACGCCCATTGTCTGTTTGTAAATGTGAGAAGACACACCGTTTTGATAGCAATAAAATGTGTGTCCGCTTAGAAAATTTTGAATCCATGCAATTATATACTGTGGGAGGCTCACACTTTCGAGTCTGTTGATTAAGGTACTGTCATCGACACTGTCATACGCCTTCGCAATGTCTAATGTGACTAAGGCCGCGTACTGGTTGTTGCGGCGAGCGAGTTGAATTCGACTCTACACGTCAACATGAGCACACCAAATTGAGCAGCCAGGCCTGAATCCTATTTCAGAATCACTTAATATTTGGTTCTCGCCCATCCACCTGTATGTGTGTATGTATGTATGTATGTATGTATGTATGTATGTATGTATGTATGTATGTATGTATGTATGTATGTATGTATGTGACCATACAGAACTCTCGCGATTAACTTTACGAGATTTGAGGTCAGAGAAATAGGTCTAATGTTATCTATTGTATATTCATCACCCGGCTTTTTTAGTAGCTTAATTATTTCGGCAACCTTCCAATCTGGATGAATCCATGCATTTTTAATCGAAAAATTTATAAAATTCAGCAAATCCTCGAGAGATAATTCGAATAATAGTTTTATCATTGCTGTAGTTAT
This sequence comes from Dermacentor silvarum, assembly GCF_013339745.2. Lineage (NCBI taxonomy): Eukaryota > Metazoa > Arthropoda > Arachnida > Ixodida > Ixodidae > Dermacentor > Dermacentor silvarum. The sequence continues at coordinate 281,203,306 of NC_051154.1, forward strand.
GCCATCAGCACCTAGGGTTGAAGCTGGCAGCATCTTTACCATTCTCATTAATTCTTCTAATGTGACTGCTATGTAATCATTAGCTGTTTCAGGCGCCGGTATATGATAGGGACGAAGTGATGGGAATCGACGCTCTAAGCCTTTTGCAATCTCATCCAGTGACTGTACCAATTCAGTGGAAGTTAAGCTAACAGAGTCTACATTTATCGGGCCGAAACAATCTTTTTAGACTGTAGAAACCTAAATAGGGTTTTTTATTACTAGACTGCGATAGGTAACTGTAATGTTTAGTGTTATAATTTTCTTTCGCTTTCTCAACTGTTTGCCTGAATGTAGCTGCAACAAAATTTATAGTCATTCCAATTACGTGGACATTGATTATACAGTAACTTTCTCCAGGCTGCCTTTCTTCTTCTATATTTGCGTTCACAGTCCGGATTCCACCATGGTGAATAAGTACCCCCTTTAGTTGACTGCATACTGAAGCTGGATTTTTTGTAACTGTCACTTATGACTTGACACAAATTAACTGTCTTCACTTCATCATTTAGGCCAACCTGTTTATTTAAAGCTCATCGCAGTGAGTCTTGAAATTTACTATGGTTAACATAGGTGCGGACATGCTTTTCGACCAGATTAATTGGTCGCATGACTTCAAAAATTATTGGAGGATGGTCACTATTTGTGGCCGAGGTGATAGCAGACCAGGAGAAAATTGCACAACCCGAACTGAAAACAGTTAGGTCTAACACCGAACGCGATTTGCCGGATACATAAGTTGGGGTTCTCGAATTTACACAGTTCATATTATTTGACGAAACCCAATCCAACAATCTTTTACCACAAGAGTCGGACCGATAACCCCATGATACGTGGTGAGAATTAACGTCACCAGCTATGATTAGATTCTTTCTGCAGGCTGCAAGCGCGGCATCAAGAGAACCTGTATTGAGAACTCCTGTAGGAAAATAAACATTGACTACCGAAAATGGGGCGCATCCAGGAAGCGTTAAATCCAATGCTAGAATTTCACTTTCAGCAGAGAATGACTGGTGACTAATCTTAGCTCTATGACAAATTTTTGTTGAGATGAAAAATGCTAATCCCCCTCTACGAGAAGGGCGATCTAGACGAAAACTGCGATAATTCTTTAAATGAAAACTCTTTTCTGTTGATAACCAAGTTTCTTGCAAAGTAATCAAATCAGGAGAAAGTTCTTCACAGAGATATAACAAATCAGCGGCTGCAGCAAAAATGGAACGACAGTTCCACTGCAGCACTTTCAAGCTTCCTATTGCCACGCATCTTCAAAAGGGAGTTGACAACGTTTATTGAGAGCGGCTGGGCTCTGGCGAAAACGGCGGCGAGAGCTAACGATCGAGCGGGGCGGTTGATGATGATGATGATGATGATGTCCTCAGCACATGGCTCGTGCCCACTTCGGGGGATTGGCCAAGAATTGAGCACCTGAACTTCTAGATATGGATTCTGAAACTACAGTTAATGTGCAATTTAGTAGTCAGAACAGACAGATTAATTTTCCTGTACTGCATAATTTATAATATAATGCCATCAATTAAAACTGAAATATCTCTGAGAGAATTGTAAAAGTAGGGATTTAAAATTTTATTCGTTTTGTTGATTGAATGGAACCACAAACGGCATCAAATACGTCCCTGTGGCTAAAGCCAAATACCGAGGCACCGAAAGTGAGTACTGTTTCTGATGTTAAATTTACCCCAAATTTAGCAAGCAGTATTCTAAGAAGTATTTTTCTTTGTAATTTATACCGACGACATATTAAGAAATAGTGTTTTACGGTTTCTATTTCTAGGCAGAATTGACACAGTGGCGATATCGCCAGACCAGCCCTGTGTAAATATAGGTTTAATGGTGGGACACGGCAACGTAATTTTGTAAGGATGACTTCCGATTGTCTTGATGGACACTAATGAATTTTCCACGGAAATTTTAGGTGCTGAAATTCAGTCCGTGATGTTATTGTTTCCATGATATCTCTACGAATTGTATATTTCCGATATCTGATCGCTGTTATTTCTGCCACCACTGGAAGGACCGATAGTATCGGTCCATTCAGGGATGCTCGCGCTAATGAATCGGCCATTTTATTGAAACGTAATCCGCAGTGTCCTGGTACCCATAATAATTTATAAGATTGAATCGATTAATTAACCTTGATCTCCCAAAATACATAATAAAATGGTTTAGCTAGTTTCTGACTGACCGAAAATTTTATTGTTCTTTGAAAGGATGTTCTTCAAATAGACGTCGACAATCTCGTGGAGTTCCACAAGGAGCGGTCACGTCCCCTTTATTATTTAATATATTACTGAGCTCTATACCTTGCCATAATGACATATACACATATGTCTACGCAGATAATATTGCTTTTTTTGCATCTGACGTTGACATCCACTCTTTATATAATCGATTACAAACATACCTGTGCGCCATAGAAAACTGGTTATTGAATATTCGCCTCTCCCTAAATGTCAGTAAATGCGCAATAATAGTTTTTCCTTTAATAGATTCAATACATATAAACCTAACCTACCGCCTACAGAACATACCTCCGGTAGACTCGGTAAAATACCTGGGCATAATATACGATGACCGGCTAAATTGGCGCACGCACATTGAATACATAAATAAAAAAGGGGTGCGAGCGATTGGAATGCTAAGAAGGCTTTGCAACAGTCGATCAGGAATGCGGAGAGACTCTCTTGTGATGATTTATAAAATGTACATACGGTCAATTTTGAAATTCGGATGTGTTCTATATTCAGGTGCGCCGTCATACAAATTACATCTCCTTGTTCTTCTGGAACGGAAAGCTTTACGCCTGTGCCTTGGATTGCCAAAGTTCGTTGCCAACAATGTATTATGCCTAGAAACACATTTACCTTCTCTTTTGTGCAGATTTCGGTTATTAACGGTCCAAACATTCTTAAAAATGTATGAATTCCCTATAAAATTACAAATCATTTTCATTTCCCAGCCGGCAATATTTTTTCAATCTTCCTGGCCCCGGTTCCACACTCCTCAGGTCGTTTTCGTGCAGGAACTTGTTGGTCCCTTAGATGTACGATTATGTGAGATCCCTCCAATTTGCAGTTAGAGAGAATCTCCAAATTATTTTCGACGATATATATCCAAACAACGCAAAACTCCTTTCTTACAATATATTAAATGGGCTATTAGAAAATCACTTATTAAAGTTAAAAATAACAGCCGTCATAGAGACAGATGCCTCGCAATCAGAAGAAAAATCTAGAATTGGAATTTTTTCTTCCGCTTTCGACTGGTCGTTCTCCTTAAGACTTCCAGACTATATACCAGTATTTCTAGCTGAGTTTCTGGCGGTTACATTGGCTCTACGAAAAGTGCACTCATCAATTTCGGAAGTTGTAATCCTAACAGATTATTTGTCATTATGTTCAGCTCTCACTGCAAATAGTGGCTCACAAGTTTCGCGTACATTCCAAAGTCTTATTCCTTCTAACTTAAAACTAATTAGATTGGTATGGGCGCCTGGTCATAAAGGATTAGTTATCAATGAATTAGCTCACAGCTTAGCGAGAGCTGCCCTTAGTGGTCCAATCCTTCCGATTCTTCCTGTATCAGCGGGGCGGTTAGCACGCGCACTTCTTTCTTCTTGCGCCTCTGCGCTTGCCCTATTCCCACTACTACAGGTGACACTATGTTGACGATATTACGGCAGCATTTACTGCCGTCTGTAGAATGTCATCCTTTAGGAAATCATCTTTTGTTAACCTGTCATTTTGACTCTTTTTAGCTTTTAGTTTATGGAGGGTAGTTGATCTCGGGGAGTTTGGAGAAGCACGGCGTTTACAGGTTCGAGCATCTAAATCGATGTTCTCGGTGGTATCTGAACCGGTCTCGTGACTGTTAAATCCCTCAGGTTCGACAGGAATTGCGGGAGCTGCGGTGTCATCAGTACTGCGAGGCGAGGCCTCTGCCGATTGGTGTTTCTTTATATTTTCATCAGAAACTGTGATTCCAGACGGAACACTTGGACGCGCAGTACCATGCAAAAGTCTCGACAACAGAGAAGTGAAAACTTGCCCAATTGTCTCTGAAAGGTTCGTAAATAAACTCTCAAGGGCTTTTGCCATAGCCTTCTCTACAGCATCAGCTACAACATCACCAAGAGATGCATCCATAGCTTTGGAGTGACGAGCAGCAGCTTCAGCATAACCACATGATTTCTCTAAAGCAAGAGCACGAGCCTCACAACGCGAACACCGTTTCCTTTCTATAATTTGCATAGTTTCAAGCTCTTGGTCTCTCGCAGGGCATTTCGTAAAGTCTGCAGGGTGGGAACCTTCACACAAACCGCATCGTTCGCTCTGAGAGGAACACGTTTTTCCATCGTGGCCTTCTCCGCAAATGCGGCCCCGAACATCAGACCTACATCCCTTAATACTGTGGCCATATCGCCAACACTGAATGCATTGCACTGGGCGGGGAGAAAGTGCTTCCACCCTGTATAATAAGGGCCACGCCTTGATCTCTGACGGCCTAGTTGTGCCTGCAAAGGTGACAATGACTGATTCTGTGGGGACTCTTTGATTATCAGAAACGCGTGAACATCGGTAGACTGATACGGCACCTGCCGGGGAGAACATATCCAGGACCTCGGAAGCACACAGACTCGCGTCGACTCCACGGACAAGCCCCTTAACGCAAGCAGATGAGGAGGACTAAAAGGCCTCGCCGGGTGATTCGCAAACATTTTACACTGCAGAAGGTCGGAGACACAGGTCTGGTCCGGCGAACAGCATAGAATGCCCCCTCTGCCAAACTGTCGAACATCGGTTATGCTTTGGAAGTGCGGGGTTGCTTTCCGCAGCTCTTTTTGGGTCGTCTTTGGATTTTTCACGCGGATGAATCCCCCATTGGTCGGCACTAGGGCCACTGGAACGCTGTGAATACCACTGCGCAAGAAAGCCTCTATAGGAATGTCATTATTGGGAAGTGAAGCCGTCCAGAGGAAAGACCTCTGGCCGGGAGAAGAAAGAGACATCAGGAACTCACAATCAGATTAATTACACAATAAGAGGAAAGTACCAAACAAAGCTAAAGAAAAATAAACCGCCCGATACTTGACCAATTCCCCGCAACACGACTCGAACAGCACGGGCACAGAGCCTCGGAACGCTCGGGCCACGATTCGCGAGTCTTTTAGCACTACCTCCAATATAGGCTGACACTCGGAGAGCGCACGTTTCAGAACACCATTCAGCATTTGTACATTCCTGTATGCTTGTTTTTTTTTTTCTTTTCATGCTGGCACTCTTGCCCATAGTGCTTGCGCGCTGCCTTTGAAGCGACCGGGTCGGACAGTTTGGAGAGGGGAGCAATGACGCGAAATAAGTTCGCACGTGGTGACACTGGCCCCTTGAGGCGAGAACGACGAAGTTCGTGGTCGCGGGCGCTCTCTCCGAGGTCCAGCCATTATTAAAGGCTGACGTGTTTTTTGCCTATCTGTTGCTGGTCAACTATTCTAGCTGTACTAGCTGGGTGACAATATATCACGCATGAAAAAGTGAAAAGAAGAAAAATATTAGGGTTCAATAATTCTTCTTAGCGCTTCTATAAACAAGCCAGAAACATTAAAACTTCGCGTCATATTGCATCTACCATGCTGCCTATTCCTTCAAATAATAAAATATGTGAAACACAGAGTTCTCTTGGAACCTCGCAAACCTAGCTTATAACAGCACCGTGACGCTTTCGAATACATGCTGACGTTTTATTTAAAGCTGTATTTGATCAATGCGTATCTACCATCGCATAGAAACTTGGCATATATTGTTCCCTCTATATTCACAAAATTTCACCTCAGTTGCAGTTGTAATTATGCCAGAGTTACACGCAAAACACTAATAACGCTATGTACCACTTGCATACGTATTCCACTGGAGAAGGCACAATTAACCTTCCCATTTGGAACACTGCCGACACTTCCCACACCAGATATAAACAAGGTGCCTTGTTGAGCTGACCGAGGACACCCGAGAAACAAACTAGGAATCTTGTATGGTACACTAAAACACATGGAAAAACAATGGTTTATTAATTTTATGCAACACTCACATTTAAAGCAGGAACATGAACGTTTCGGAACGCATTGTGCTTAAAATTCTCAATTTTCACGGAATTTGATGTCCGTATCTCGTCCAGTTGTTTTAAGGAGTCTGCGAAACATTTTGAATAGCGGCAGTATAACACCCTGGAATACTTGAATGAGTAACTTTATACAAAGGCTGTATTGAACCTACACAGAATAAACATTTATCGCTCGTCAATAACAACAGTGCTGCGTAGTTGGAAGAAATATTAACGCCGTGCCCCGCATAGTTTGCCGAGGATACCGGGGGAAAACAACTAAATGCTGAGTATGACGCATAAAAATTAAAAGAAAGCGAGTATTAAGTAACTGTTTTCAGAGTACATAAGCAACCTAGACAGTTAAATTATCGGTACACGTCACCGAAAAGTGGCTGCAATGTCTTCAAAATATGAAATATCTTCTGTTTGGCTCCTGTTGAAAAACAAGTGCTAGTGTAACTCTTTTTTAGAAATAGCCTAAAAAATGTCACAGTTTCGCCCTAAGGGCGAAGCAATGAATGCGATAGCAACACGTGTAGCAATGTCATACGAAGTAAGGTGAGCGGCTTTGGTAGCAATATGAATTGTAGTAAACATGAGCTGATTAAGTAAGCAGGTGTGCTGCGGCGTAAGTAGACCGACATGAAAAGAGACTCGATGACCACGAGAAGGCGCGTGTGAAACGGTGGTGTTGATGAGAAGCGCTTCCCGTGGGCAGCGCGTGCGAAGGGACACACCTGTAGCGCTGCACTGCCGATCCGGGCAGCATTGCATGTGTAGCGTGCGTTGGAAAATGTGGCCCGACTATTACTAACTGAATGAACAAGCGTGGTGTGAGCGCGCACAAACAAACATGAATAGATCACACTGAATGACTGCAGACAACGACTGTCAAAACGCTGGCAGCAAGCGCATACGCCGCAGCGGGCGAAGGTACGTGCGGTCTATCGCTTCAACGGAAACTTAGCGGCGAATGCACAGCGCATACAAAGGTCAGAGCCGTGTGGAGATAAGAGACGGTGCGGGCGAGCGACGAGCGCGGTTGTTGGCAGAGTAGAAGTGCCCCCCCCCCCCGCTCCCTCCGGCGCTGGCTTCCCGCTTCCTTGCTTGCGCGTGGAGTGCGTTCGCTCTCCGTAATAGCGCGCGTTCCCGCACGCTTCCGCTCGGGCATACGGCGCGTGGCGAAGATTTTATCTATACGGAACCTCACGGCGACGGCGACGGCAGAAATCCGGTTGAAGTGTCCATATAATTGCTATCGCAATAAAATGAAATCGGCAAAGTCAGAAGTGGCGCATCCCTTCCCAAAATATTCAAGTCAATGTTGTATTGGAATTGAAATCGCTCTGCAGGCTCAACCAAGGTCATTTTCCGCGAGCATATCAAGTCGTGATTAAACAACGGAATTCGAGTTACACCTGTGAGAGGTTTGATTAGATTTTTGACGGTGATCAGAGACTGAGCCTGCAACGCTATGTAGACCATCTGTGGACGGAGATTCAATAGTTCCAGCATTTGATAATCCAACAATTTTATGCCGTAAGGCACACCAATTGTTGGGCGCGACTGATTACAATACTTTACCGGACACTTCCCTACACCCGCAGGTTAAATATCGCAAGCTGATCACGCTTTCAACTATGGTATGGTGGTCCAGAATATCGCCATGATGCAAGTACCGCAAGCTGAAATTTGTTATGGCGGGAACTGCCCGGCGCCAGGCCTTCTCCGCAATGCGAGCGTGTATGGCGAATCTTGTGCGTCGTTTGCCACAGCGCATCCCGAGGAGGCAAAAAAGACAATTATCGCTGCCCAAGCAGGGGATACGTAGTAAAGGAAAGCACTACTTACGTGGATACTCGATTAAAAAAGAAAATTTAGATTCAGCTATAGTTTTGTTGGAATTTCTAGCGTGTAGCCGGTTCCGTATTCGACTGCGCCAAATTTGTAACAGAACAAGTGACCATGCCAACAAGGTGGCCATCACTCTTTATTTCTTGTTCTTGTTCCCTAGTGAAATGGCACAACCCAGTGCGGCAGATCCGCCACAAATCGGGCGGTGAAAAAGCTGTTATACTTTAACGTGCCTACTGATGCAGATATGAATGATCAAATATCTAGGTATTACAGAGTACATTTTGCGAGCATTATATATATTTCGAAGAATTTTAGCATACAATTATTTTTCTGTCGCGCAGAAAGGGCTTCACAAACGTTCCTGTGGCTGTAACCCAGTACGGTAGCCGTAAGTGGATTGCTTTCTAAAGGGGGGGAGGACATACGATGCCCCACACACACTTTTGACAGTGGGAGGGGGGGGGTGCACGTGCCCCCCCCCCGCCCGGTAAGCACGCCTATGATTACGAGACTACGATGCCGATTTCCCCCACTAAACTTTTACATCCACAGGTATGGTCTGCCTATCTCACCTTTGTGTCCTTGGTTCAATGAGAGCGAATCGTTGCAACACTTCTTTTTGACATGCCGCCGGTTCATTATTCCAAAGAAAATATTTTTAGAAGAACCCCTCCGAAACCTCGGTTTGAATTTGACGCTTCCAGTAATTATTTTCTTTGGTGCTACCGTACTGGTTTACAGCCACAGGAACGTTTGTGAAGCCCTTTCTGCGCGACAGAAAAATAATTGTATGCTAAAATTCTTCTAAATATATAATATGCTCGCAAAATGTTCTCTGTAATACCTAGATATATGATCATTCATATCTGCATCAGTAGGTACTTTAAAGGATAACAGCTTTTCCAACACCCGATTTGTGGCGGATCTGCCACAGTGGGTTGTGCCATTTCACTAGGGAACAAGAACTAGAAATAAACAGTGATGGCCACCTTGTTGACATGGTCACTTGTTCTGTTAAAAATTTGGCGCAGTCGGATACGGAACCTAGCTTGAGCCGCTCCCATATTCCACGGAAAATGTGCACCGACATTACAGTTGCCCGCGGTAGGCCGGTGAACGTCGTACAGTGCGTCTACGGTGAAGAGCATTCCTGTTCGGGTGATCACTGAACATATTGAACTCTTACTACTGCAAGCTTGACTCCCTGAAGTCGAACGCTGGCCAGGGCTTTCGTGATTGCCATGAGTGATGCTCAGCATGACGCAGACGTCGCGCGTTCTTGCGAGTTTCGCGGTCCCACTGCAGCAGATCCCGTGTTCAGGAAAGCGGAAGTAACCTCTCATAACCACGATTTAGAGGGCCGCAGTGCAAGTGCGCTTATGAGTGAGATATTCAAGCTGCAAGAAACAAGTATCCATGATCAGCAGCAACTATTGGATTTCTTACTGCAAGCAAACTTTCGGCAAAAGAGCAACACACCAATACAACTTGTCAGGCCGGAGGTCTACGGCTTGTGGTACACAGGAACTGCCCAGGAACGGCTTGATTTTTACGAGTACGCCTGTGACAGGTAATTTCTGGCAAGAGAACAAAGACAGAGTTATGAACATGCGGCTGTACTTGTTAGGTAGTGCAAAGATTTGGCCCGAGCTTCGAGCTTCTGAAAAAGCAGAACGCTCATGGAACGAGTGGAAACGGAGCTTCTTATTATTGCGATAGCAATTATATGGACACTCAAAAGCAGATTTCTGCCGTCGGCGTCGCCGTCGCCGTCGCCGTGAGGTTCCGTATGACGTCAATGGAGATGAAATCGTCGCCGCGCGCCGAACGCTGTATGTGCGAGTGAAAGGGAGCGAGGGGCGCGCGCTTTCACGGGGAGTGAACGCACGGCGGAGAACAAACGCGCGTTCTGCGCCGTGCTCCCTTAAGGGCTTCAAAAGCAGGCGTCTCTTTCCTCCTTTACAATCACCATATATGTAGAGCAAACGCGCCTTCTTCCGACGCGCGAGAGGCCGTGGGGGAGGGGGGGGGAGGTAAGGGAGGCGACGTTTACCTGCGGCACCAAGTGCCTATTTATATCAGAGGCTCCGGCAACAGTCACCAACGCCGCACGCATTTTGAGCGAACGCGGGAAAAACGCCGACGGCGTCGACAACCGTTCTGCGTGTTGCCGGTGCTGCTGCATGTCCAAATTTATACAGCTGATAAAGCTAATATCATTACTCCGTGTAGCTCTCTACAAATTTGCTATCGCAATTGATGCTTCGCCTTTCAGGTGAAACTGCGACAACTTTTTTTCATTCGCTGAGAACAAACTTCAAAGCTGAGATAAAACCATCTCTTACAAGTTCAACTCCAGACCCGTTCTTGACTATTTCTTTGAGAAATGGAGACTGCTGCATTTAGCTGAGTCTCTTCTATCACAGGCTTCACTGGATCCACTTACTATGGGACTTCCGGAAGACATGCGGTGTCGTGTTCAGCTTCGAAAATCAAACAACACTGAAGATCGAGTTACGACGTAATATGAAGCTGTGTAATAATGTTGAGCAACCACTGAGCTCTTATGAAAGTGTCAGAAAGATATACGGAGGAGCAGAATTATATAGTGTGAAATCCCGCGATGAATGGCTCCACTGAATAAACAAATCGCATATGAGGAGGAGAGCAGAAAGGCAGCTAACCAGACCTCTGATTTCAACTCACCGCGACCACAACACAACATATTTCTTGTAGAGCGTACCACCTTGGTGTATGTTCTGGTGCAAGTAAATGGAAAACAGGTCAGCGCTTTGGTTGACAGTGGAGCTTCCATCACCGTTGTGAACAAGAAACATGTTCCGGACTTGAATCTAGTAAAGCATTTTCTAGTCACTGTGTGTGAATATGACGACAAAAAGCAAGTTCGCAATGAGTGGGTGGAGGTAATCGCCTCGTGTCAGGGCAAGAATATCACAGCAAAAGCGCTGGTGCTCGAGGGAGCAAAATATCAAATGCTTTTGTCACGCCCAGTAATGCAAGAGCTCCGTCTAAATTCTTTTTGGGGATGGTTTAGTTACAACTCAAGATGACCGTCAGTTATCATCATTCTGCCTACTAAGGGATAGCCTTCGGAAGCCCGCTAGAGCGGATGATATCACCAGGATGTACCCGGAGCTCCTCTGTGTAGGAGGTTATTCTAAGGCTACATCCAAGTTCAAAGTACCGTTTGAGCTGCGAGATACAACAGTTGTTAAACGCAAGCCTTAAAACATTTCGCGGGATGAGAAGCAATGGCAGAAGGAAGAACTGCAGAAGATGCTCGACGCTGGTGTTATCCAACCATACACGTTTACCTTCGTGTCACCCATCATTATAGCACCGAAATAAGACGGAACATTTTGACTTTGCACCGTTTACAGGCAAATTAACAAACAAACAGACCTGTTCGGTTTCTGGATGCCGTACATTGACGAAATTATCATCGAAACTGGTGTCTGCAGCGTCTTCTCTCGCTTGGATCTTTGCAAGGGCTTTTGGCAAGTGCCTTTAGAAGAGGAGACCAAAATGTTTTGAGCATTTGCGACACCTTTCGACATATATGAATATAATAGACTGCCTTTTGGTTGGAAGAATTCGCCATCTTGGTTTCAAAAGAAGATGAATAATGTTTTGAAGCCACATCTTGGACTCTTCTGCAATGTCTATATTGATGATATTATAGTATACTCGAGGTCGCAAAAAGAGCACTCGGAACACTTGGCCACTGTTCTGCAAGTGCTTAGTGGTGCAGATCTGAAAAGAAAAGAAAATAAAAGTAAAAATTCTTCAAGCCTCGGGTACTTTTCTTGGAAGGGTGTTTGATGGTGTCACCAAGAGCACGAAACAAGTGTCGGCGCAACAAATCTCGAAGCTTACAAAGCCACATGATTCACTCAGAATTTTTGTTGGACTTGCAGGCCACTTCAAAGCATTTATCAGATTTTGCTAAAATATCAAAGTGCTTGACCGAACTGACCAAAAATTATGTCCCTTTTCTCTGGACTGAAGAATGTGAGCCAACCTACCAGGAACTCATACATCGAATATCGCCCGACCCAGCGTTTACGTTACCGGACTTCAGCTGGCCCTTTGAGATGAATATATACTGACGCATCTATGCTACTGGGGCAGTTTCACACCAAAGAGACACACGATGTTCCCCGAGTCAGCAGCTAAGAGTGATACCTTACTATTCCTATTCCACGACCGAGAAAGAGGCCCTGCCTGTTTTAATGGCGGTGCACTATCTTCGGTCATATTTCAATGGGAGAAAGTTTAAATTACATAATATCATCAAGCCCTGACTTAAACTTGAACACGTTGGAACTAAGAGGAAAGCTTGCTCGTTGGATAAAAACTACAACACATTTCTGGGTCATATTGTCGCGAGAGGAAAAGGCAGGCAGTCAGTTCCGAGCGAACGGCTGTTTACTGATGATGATGATGATGATGATGATCCTTTATTATGGCTCGCACCCACTGAGGGCGATAGGCCAAGAATCGGGCGGCAGTAGGTAGCTAAAAAAATTCTTTTTGACAATGAGATACGCAAAATAAAAGAAGGCAAAAACAAAAACAAAGAAAATTTTGCATAACTAGAGTAGTGTGCCAACGAGCAGTCAGACTAACTGAAGGGTGAAAAATGTAGTTATTATCAAGGTCAGAAAAAAATACAATGTTACTAACGAATTTGGAGAAACAAATTTCAGTGAAATGAATACTCATCTGATAGGTAGAATAAAGTTACAATAATTAACAGGGTAATCGTCTTGTTTCTGTAAAAAAAATTGAAACACTGCGCAACAAACGTCTCCGTGACAATAGCCGAGCGTGGAGGCCCCAAATGATAATAATACTTGTGTATTTAATTTTAATCCTATTTTGCAGAGTGGAGCTTCGAGTAATATCTTTATCTGGTTTGAATAACGTCGGCATGATAAAAAGTAGTGGTCTATTGTTTCAATTTCCTTACAATTTTGGCACAGAGGGGACATCGTCAGACCAGCTCTATGTAAATAGAAATTCAATTCCGGGATGCGACAGCGTAATTTGGAGAATGTAACTTCTAACTGCCGAGAAGGACACCACTGATTATTCCAGCCAAAACCGAGATGCTGAAAGTCTGTAGATGGGATCAGCGATGATCTGCTTAAGTCACTTCGTAGGCAAAACGTTCTGAATCTCGATGCAGTGACGTAAGCTGTATCCGGTAAAATATGAAGCACGGGTCCATTTAAAGATGTTCCGGCTAATAAGTCTGCCATTTCGTTTATGTATAAACCGCAGTGTCCAGGAACCCAGAGCAAATTAATTTTTTGTAACGTTGTAGGGACTAAATTTTGAAACACATTTAATATAGTTGTATTCGTTGCCGAGGAAAGCGACACACATACCGACCGAGAGTCTGTTACTATGACAGCTGATAATTGATTCGGGGGTAGTTTGCGCAGTGCTAAAACAATCTCCAATAATTCTGCTATGAAAATAGTCGTGTAATCCGGAAGGCGAATAGAAAAGGACCAACTAAGAGAAGGAGAAAAGATGCCTACGCCAGCCTTTTCGTCTAACATTGAAGCGTTAGTGGCTATTATATTGTTTGTTTCCTGGTGAGAGAGGTAATCTTGTAATTGGTCATTTAAATATTGGAATGGTATTAGTTTAGCATTCGAGGGGAAAATATTGTCAAATTCAATTTGGAGGTTTTTCTTGGATTGACTTATTGGGTGAATACATCGAATTTGTACATTCAGTGGTGTTAGCTGTGCCTGTACGAATACGATCTGAGGGGTGTGCAGTCGCGACCAATGATTATTAAAAAATGTACTTGGTTCATTAATGAAAACATACATTGATCTTCTTTGGGGAGAATCGTAAAACTTTAGGTACGTTTGGACAGTAAGGATTTTAAATCTACTAATTAAACATGGTAATCGCGCTTCCATATACAGAACGTTGTTTGCAACAAACTTAGGGAGTCCAAGGCACAAACGCAGAGCTTCCTTTTCTAATAGTACCAAAGGTTTAATTTTATAAGCTGGACAGCAAGAAAATAAGACACATCCAAATTCCATGATTGGTCGGACATACATTTTATATATCATAATTAATGTGTTTCTTCGCAGCCCGTATCGTCGGTTACTGATTTTACGCAACCATCCTACAGCCCGAGTTGCCTTAAACGCGACGTTTTCAATGTAGCTTTTCCAGTTTAGTGTTCCATCATATGTAATTCCCAGATATTTAAGAGAATCCACCTGGGGAATGAACTCTTGACGATACATCAGTGAAATGTGAACGCGAACGTATAAAGGAAAGAGAAGGAGTGCACTTTTACTAACGTTCAGAGACATATGTATGGTCTCAATCCAAGTTTCAAGAATGGATGAGTAATTTTGTAACATTTGATAAAGTGAATGTAGATCAGCATTCGATGCAACAAAAGCGATGTGTACTGTTTCGGCCGCAGCAGTTAACAACACTTCTTCGTCCTCGTCCTCTAGCGTTACTAACGCGTGGCATTACCCTTCCTCCAAAAAAAAAGAGGCATCGTCTCGATGCCACTGCACGAAAGAACAGTGAAAGTTAAGCCACGAAAGTGGGTGACGGGTTAAATAGCACAGGGAGAAAATAAAAGAAATGAAAAAGACAACGGACGTGAGGACAGGCACCGCACCACAAAGTTTGTGAATTGGCGTCAGCGCGAGTGGTAGGGCTTCATCCTGGAGACGTGAACAATGTCGGAGGAGCGTGGTCTACGCGATTGGTGCGATGATTCTGCTGGAACAACTTCGTTCGATGAAGAACTATGTAGGGCCCAAAGTAACGGCGCAATAATTTTTCTGAGCGGCCTCGTAGACGTATAGGGGTCCAAATCCACACGAGATCTCCTGGCTTGTATGTTACGACTCGGTGGCGTATGTTGTATCAACGAGCGTCTTGACTTTGCCGAGATAGAATTCGTTGTCGTGCAAGCTGCCGCGCTGCTTCAGCACGCTGAACAAAAGCGTCTGTATCTGGGGCGGTCGTATCAGACGAAGTTGGTAGAAGCATCACGTCGAGCATAGTGATGACGTCGCGTCCGTAGAAAAGACGAAAAGGAGGAAACCTGGTGATTTCTTAAAGCGCAGTGTTATACGCAAATGTCACATACGGGAGCAGTTCGTCCCAATTCTTGTGATCCGTGGCGACATACATGGAAAGCATATCTGCAATCATTTTGTTGAGACGCTCAGTTAACCCATTGGTCTGTGGGTGATATGCAATTGCCGTACGGTGCGTTGTACCACTCAGCTGCAGGATATCTCTGACCAACTGCGCGGTGAATGCCGTACCACGGTCTGTGATGACGACAGCTGGAGCACCATGTCGCAGGACGATATTTTTGACGAAGAAGTTGGCCACATCCGAAGCAGTAGCTCGCTGAACGGCTTGGGTTTCGCAATATCTGGTCAAGTAATCGGTGGCGACAACAATCCAGCGGTTATCAGCTGAAGACTTGGGAAACGGGCCGAGTAAATCCATCCCTACCTGTTCAAAAGGTGAGCAAGGAGGTCGTACAGGCTGAAGCAGACCGGCTGGTTTCATTGGTGGAACTTTCCGACGTTGGCAATCACCAGTTCGGACGTACTGCTTCACGCTTTTTGTGAGTTTTCGCCAGTAGTACTTCTTCTTGATCCTTGCCAGAGTACGCGTGAAATCAAGATGCCCGGACGTGGGTTCGTCGTGGCATGCACGTAAAATGTCGTCGCGGAGAGAAGCGGGAACAACGAGTAGAAAAACGGTTTCCGTGGGATGAAAGTTCCGCTTGTAGAGGATGTCGCTGCGTAGGCAGAAAGAGGACACGTGACGCGCGAACTGCCGCGGGGGTTGTTGGCGGCGGCGTTCAAGGTATTCAATCAGGGGTTGCACCTCTGAATCCTGGCGTTGCTGTTGAGCTAGGTTTAGAGATGGAAGACTACAAAGAAAGCCGCAGTCCTCGTCAGTATCTGTTGGTGCGGGTTCGACGGGGGCGCAGGAGAGACAATCGGCGTCGGTGTGTTTCTGACCAGACTTATAGACAATTGTCATGTCAAATTCCTGTAGCCGAAGGCTCCATCTTGCGAGACGTCCCGAAGGATCCTTGAGATTCGCTAGCCAACAGAGAGAGTGGTGATCGCTGACGACTCGGAAGGCGCGTCCGTACAAGTATGGCCGGAACTTCTGGATAGCCCATGCAGACGACCGCCAGACATTCTTTTTCAGTTGCTGAGTAGTTTTTTTCAGCAGCAGACAACGTGCGGCTGGCATAGGCAATAACGCGCTCAACACCAGCTTGAAATTGTACGAGTGTGGCTCCGAGACCAACGTTGCTAGCATCAGTATGCACTTCTGTGTCGGCCTCTGTGTCAAAGTGCCCAAGGATCGGTGGTGTCTGTAGACGTCGCTGAAGGTCGTGGAAAGCATCGGATTGAGCCGGGCCCCAAATAAATGTCACGTCGTTCTTGATGAGTCGTTGCAAAGGTTCGGCAATCTCAGAAAAATTTGGCACAAAACGGCGGTAATAAGCACAAAGCCCTAGAAATCTGCCTACCTCGTGCTTTGTCTTCGGTATCGGGAACAAACCAACTGCCGTGGCTTTGTCAGGGTCAGGGCAAATACCGGCGCTGCTGACAATATGACCCAGAAATTTAAGCTCCTCGTATCCGAAGTGACATTTTTCGGGCTTCAGAGACAGGCCGGCGGTGCGGATGGCCTGAAGAACATCCTCAAGCCTCTCGATGTGTTGCTGAAACATGGTTCAAAAAACAACTACATCGTCTAAGTAGACTAAACACGAGTGCCACTTGAGGTCAGATAAAACTGTGTCCATCATGCGTTGAAATGTGGCCGGAGCGGAGCACAGTCCAAAGGGGGGGGAACTTAAATTCATAGAGGCCGTCCGGTGTTATAAACGCCGTTTTTTCCCGGTCCCGTTCGTCAACTTCAATCTGCCAGTACCCGCTACGTAGATCCATTGAAGAAAAGTAACGGGCATGCCGCAGACGATCCAAGGAGTCGTCAATCCGACCAAGTGGATAAACGTCCTTTTTCGTGATCTTGTTCAATTTGCGATAATCTACACAGAATCGTAGGGAACCGTCTTTCTTTTTAACTAGTACAACAGGTGATGCCCAAGGACTTGTCGATGGTTGAATGACATCATCATCCAGCATTTGCTTTACTTGATGACGAATAGCATCCTGTTTTCTCTGTGACACGCGGTAAGCGTGTTGGTGAACAGGTTGGACGGTCGGTTCAGTGATGATTCTGTGCTTGGTTAGAGGAGTCTGCTTGACCTTCGACGTGGTGGCAAAACAGTCGGTAAATGATGATAGTAGGCTGAGGAGCCTCTCCTGTTGGGGTTGTTTCAGCTGTGGATTGACGTTGATGTGACTGGTCAAGTCCACATCGCTGTTTTCCTGCATCGAGTTTGTCGTTACCGAAGCACATGCGTTGGACTCGTCCACTGTTTCAAAGTATAGCAATGGTGGTATGCTTCGCAAAGTGCTTGTATTCGCCACTGAAGTTAGTAACTAGGATCGTGGTTTGCCTATTTTGGAGCTCTACGAGACCTCATGCGACGCCGACTTCTCGATCCAGCAAAATGGTGAGGTTACCTTCGGCGATGCCCATATCTAGGTGGTCTTGAGGGCACTCAACAAGGACGAAGATGCTACTTCGAGGCGGTAACGTTACACAGTCATCGACCACGCATAACGCCGCGCGATGATGTGCATCCTTAACATCAGAATCCGAAGAAACATTGTTCGAAAAAGTCACGAACAAGTCACGCAGATTAATGATCGCCCCATATTCCTGAAGAAAATCCATGCCCAATATAACCAGTCGAGAACACTTGGGCAGCACAAGGAAAGACGCTACGAAGGTCGAAGTATAAATTGTAAGTCTGGCGGTGCATCGTCCAATGGGTGACACGAGGTGTCCTCCAGCCATGATCAGATGTGGGCCATCCTACGCTGTCAGCACTTTGCGTAACCGATTGGCTAGCGAGGCACACATAACCGAGTAATCAGCTCCCGTATCGACAAGTGCAGTTACCGGATAACAGTCGACGGAAACAGTAATAGCAGCAGAAGCTCTTTTGGCGGTTTCGAAGAAAGGCGTCAGCGGTACGTCGCGAGGGGTGGCGTCGGCGGAGGATATTTGACGGTTCGCATGACAGCGGCCTCACCCCCGGAGGTCGCCGTTTTCAGTTTCCCCGGTGCGGGCTTCCGCCAGTGACTCCAGTGGAATCAAAGGCGGGTCGAGCGCGGTTTGGTGATGTGTGCCGACGAGGTGATGGTGACCGCGACTGTCTTCGCTGAGGGACAGGAGAAAGACGGTTGCTTTCCAAGTACTCCTCGATTTCGTGTGGGCGTTCGCCATAGCGCGGGCAACGGGCGTCCGGATGGTATCCCCGCAAACCAATCCGTCGGTAATGGCAGTCGCGATAGAAGTGTCCAGCCTCCCCACAGTGATAACACAACGAACTGTTGTCGGGAGCGCGCCATACAGTTGACTTCCGCGGACCAGGACGAAAGTCTGATTGGAGAGTCGTGCGGTGGCTTGGGCTTGAGAAGCGTCGAGGAGGCTCTGTAGGTGGTTGCAGGAAACGGGCCGTCGACGGCGTAGAAACCCGAAGAGCATCGGCGTACGAGAGCGTGGGAGGTTCGGTTCGCGTTGGTGGCGAGGGATGAACCACCTGCCTGATTTCCTCCCGAATGACGTCCGTAAGGGCCGCGGCACTCGGAGGTGCTGATCCATAATACTTCTGGAGTTATTCTCGAACAATCTGCCGTATTAGTTCGGTAAGGGACTCCCTGTCATCCCTTGCAGGTACAAGCGAGCATGCCGCAGTCATGGTGGTCTGGCGTTCATACTGCGATAGCCGCTGCCGAAGCATGCGCTCCATGACTGTTGCCTCACGGACGAACTGAGACACCGTTGTAGGAGGATTGCGCACGAGGCCCGCGAAAAGCTGTTCTTTTACGCCTCGCATTAACATGCGCACCTTCTTGTCTTCTGGCATTAGTGCGTCGGCCCGACGGAACAATCGTGTCATGTCTTCGACGAACATGGCGACGGCTTCGTTTGGCATTTGGAACCTGGAAGGTAGTGCCTGTTCGGCTCTTTCTTTCCTTTCGGAGGTACTGAAGGCGTCACGAAGCAGGCGGTAAAACTCCTGCCAGCTGGTAAACGAAGCTTCGTGGTTCTCGTACTATACCCTTGACGCGTCTAAAAGGGAAAAGTAGACGTTCTTCAACTTACGGCGAGCATCCCAGTCATTAGAGGTGGCGACCCGGTCGAAATGGTCTAACCAGTCCTCTACGTCCTCAAAGGTGTCGCCGTGGAACGGGTTAGGCGTGCGAGGCGCGTTGACAATGCAAGGTACAGCAGCATTTGGGATCTCCTTGGTTTGGCTTGCGGTTGTTGTTGCCATTTTCCTCGCAGAGTTTGCCAGGTGACTGTACTGCGGTGGAAGACCTTGGAGGCGACGGCTGCTTCGATGGATTTCTGCAGTCTCTGAGGTACTGGCGTTGGTAGCTTCTGGTTCAGGACCAGCAGGCATAGGGCGTATGTGTACCCAGCAACTCCACTAGTTTGTCGCGAGAGGAAAAGGCAGGCAATCAGTTCCGAGCAAACGGCTGTTTTGTTGTTGTTGTTGTTGACCTGAGTGGTTGTGGCGCATACCCACAGTGGGGGATTGGCCATGAATCGGGTGGTTATATTCGGTGCATAAAACAAGGGAATTAACGAATAGAATACTGGTGATTAGAAAGGAAGATTTTGTGAGAAGAAAAAAACTAATTAATAATAGGTTAAAAAGAAATAAATGAATAAAAGAAAACTATGGTGGGAAATGTGACAATAAGTTTAACATGGTAATCGATTTGATTCAATGAGATAATTTTGGATTGCCAAGCAAGCATTTCTGTGGCTGAACCCAATAATAGAGGCTCCAAAAGATAGAATTACAGGTTCCGATAAATCTAGGCCAATATTGCGAAGCGGGATTTCCAGTAGTCTTTTCCTTATTGCAGAAAAACGCCTACAAGACAACAAGAAATGGTCTATTGTCTCCGCTTCGCCACAGAATGAGCATAATGGTCAGGGGACCAGACCTGACCTGTTTAAATAAAAGTTTAACGTAGGGATACGGCAGCGCAGCCTCATGATGGCCACTTCAATTTTCCGGCTTTGGCAAAAGTCTCTGTTCTACTAAGGGTAGAGAAGATGTCTGTATTCCAAAGAATTAGTTAGAGCAGAGCCTGACACTGCCTGCATAATGACACTCCTGCGAAATCTAGCAGCAGTGACATGAGCAGTCAAAGGACAATACGGAAAAATTGGTCCGGTTATCGATGCCTTGGCTAGTGAGTCTGCTATTTCATTTATAATAAGTCCTTTATGACCAGGCACCCAAATTAAACGCAAACTTCTCAAATAACGAGGTATCAATGAATGAAACGTCCTCAATACGCGAGAGTCACAAGAAGCAGTGAGGGATGAGCACAATGATAATGAATCAGTGACTATCACGGCTGATGTAATTCATGGGTGTAATTTGCGTAGAACCAGCACCACCTCCATGAATTCGGCTAAAAATAAGGGTATAAAATCTGGCAGCCGAAGAGAAAATGCCCAATCGAGAATAGGGGAAAATATACCAACACCTGATTTTTCCTCACATATTGTGAGGCATCTGTCGCAATAACGATGTTTGTTTGCAGGCTCTGCAGATGATCTCGTAATGGACCATCTAGAATGCTATGTGGAAGTAATTTTGAATTATTAGGAAATATGTCATCGAATTGAATATCAGTGGTAACATATTTGTAGGGAATCGGAAGTGCATCACAGATGCGCACGACCAAAGGGTCAAGTAAATGTTGCGTGAATGTAATTTGGGGAGTATGTGAACGCGGCCAGTTTACACGAAAAAACCAATCAGGTTGGCAAATGAATATTGTTTGAGAACGTCGCACCGGTGATTCGTAAATTCTCAAAAACGTCTGTACTGTCAAAAGATGGAACCTACACAAAAGAGGAGGAACACGGGATTCGAGATAAAGAACCGAATTTGCAACAAATTTGGGAAGCCCTAGGCACAAACGTAATGCTTCTCTTTCTAAGAGGATCAAGGGCGGGAACGGCTGTTTACTGTTTCGGCCGCAGCAGCCAACAACACTTCTTCGTCCTCGTCCTCGTCCTCTAGCGTTACTAACGCATGGCAATATGACTTCGAAATTTTTCATCGTTCAGGCAGCCACCTGACAGATGCAGATGCATTGTCTCGGTTGGCAAGTAAGCTCCCGCATGAGATGATTAACATGACCCAACTTTGAGAAGGATGTGACGACTTATATTTTGAAAACGGAAAGTTCATGGTACCCGAGACCCTTGTTTCAAAAATACTTCACCTGTACCACTACACTCCAGAGTCCGGCGGTCACGATGGTTTCTGGCGCACGTACAAGATTTTTCAGAGGTTAATGGAAACACATGAAAAGAGAGATTGAAAAATATGGAAGATTATTCCACTTGTACCAGATAAACAAAGCCAAGTACCGGCTACGACCAGACGAGCTTGTGTTCCTTGAACACTCGGCAAACCTTTTGAAGTCATGCATGTAGACTTCATCGAGCTGGAAAAGTCCAGGCGTATACGCAAAACTCAGTAATTTCTTGTCGCAATAGCTCAATGTATCAGAATGGGGGCGACACAGCCCGGCAAAGAAGACGCAAACAGTGCAATAGCCCTTCTTGACAGATTAATATTTTCCGACTTGAAGGTTGTAATATCGGACAATGAGCATGCATTCCTTAGCAGAAAGTTTCAAGAGCGGGCAAAAGCCGTGGCGCCACAATGCGACGTTGTGCGCCCTATCACCCGCAGGCAAATGGAATGACGGAGAGGGTGATATGCTATTTGAAACAGGTCATATCGATGTATCCAAGTTTTAACGTCGGGTGGGGATGTTGCCTAGAAGCGGCTGTGGCTCATCATAACAAGGACACATAGAAGTAGCCTTGGGTGAAGTCCTTGGGTGCGGCCTATGGTGAGTTTCCAAAGCTAACTGCCGACAAAGAGCTTGGAATTGCAGACAGGCTAATGCTGACTGAGCGTTGCAAAACATGTGAGGAGCGATACAGGTACAGAAAAGCAATGAAGTATCCCTATGGCAAGCGTCGCCGAAGCTATATACCACACGTTGTACTACTAGACATTGAGCCTGTTCGGAAAGGACTTCCGGCCAGTGTCACGGCTGTCACCGATTCGTCGTCGGCGCTAATTAAAGGAGTACTGACACCAAAAATTTCCATGTCGTTTTTATGGCTTTAATAGGTAGTTAATGACCCAGTAATCACGGTACGAAGCCTCATTTACTTCAGAGCTCGACAGGTAATTATTTGGAGTCTTTTTTGTAGCGACCAGTCCCAGTTTCGGTTTGAGAGAGCAACGAGACGGGAGAAGAGGGATTGTAAACAAAGTGGGCACGTGATCGCAAAAAGCCATGACGTATGCTCTGACGCGCAGCCAGCGTGCGCGCCGGCGTGCGAGCTTCGTTTTGCTAGTTCGTCTGCTACGCCTGCACGTGATTTGCCATGTCCTCGCTATCCTCGCCATCATCGTCGTCGTCGTCCTCGTTTTCGTCGTCCAGCGGCGATGATTTCCTGCATGTGGGAGTCGCCGCCGTATAAGACGTGGCCCATCATTTTCAATTTGACCCACTAGAGAGCAGCGACTCGGATATTGCGGCCGGCGACGGGGAGGACGAACCTTCGCATCGGCCACGTTCAATGATAAGACACAACGAATTAGCGTTGAACGTTGTGGCCTGCACGGTATTTAACAGTAGCGTATATATATATACATATATATTCTCATCTCTTCGCATGTCATAATTAATCTCAATTTTCATAATGTCTTAAGAGCAATGAATGCGCTGCGGCATATATATGCAATGCATCCGTTGTGTTTATAGGCATGGTAATTGCATGCTTCGATGTACCTACATTTAATATGGTTTTCGAATGAGCGACGGCTCATTGCTTTATTTGCTTTGTTTGCCGGTCTAACAGCAGACAGTTTTATTTATTTATGTTACCCTCAGGGTACAATTTGGAAAAATTAACTAACTACGATGCTCAGCAACATCTGCGATGCGGAGCCAGCAGAGCACACGTTTCATGTTGCATCGCGATTATCGCAGGTGCCAATGTGGACACTGCAGTGCAATGGAGACTCAGCTCGAGTCTGTGTGCTGCACAGAACTTGACCGTGTGGACGCACTTCGGGGCAACGAGGCATGCATCACAAGCCACCCCACCTATGTTCAGGCTTGCCTGAACGTGCATGCCCTTGAAGTGGCGTATTACGCCCTCATGGAAGACCGTCCGGCGCTTGTAGAGGCCCCGGAAATCCACACGTATTTAGTTACACCTTTTTACCGCGGCCTCGACTCAAAGCACGACGGTCGCAATATTAGATTTTCGGTCGGGAATTATTTGTGATCTCACGTTGCAACATGACGTAATACGTCCGTCCAATCTTCCGTGTTAGTGTTTGAGCCCATCAATCGTCGCACGCGCGTAACTTCTAAGAGACGTGCAGTCGACTTCACAAATTTACGGTTCACGGTATCTCAGACAACGTTGAATTACCCCCCCCCCCCCCCCGATTCATGCAGGGTCAACAAAAGATTCTGCCTTTCCTCGGATGTGCCGCGGACTCTATACTTTTGACGCCGGCTGCACGCTACAGGAGGCATACCCCGTCGCTGATTAGCGTTATGTTTAAAATTATCCTAATCTTGTTCATTTATTTTCAGGCGGTACAGATACACCGCGTACCGCCAATTTGCACGGTGGGTGTGGCATCGGCTGGGACGGGGCAACAGGAAGGTGCTGCCCAGCTGTGTCGTTGCTGCTGTGAGGGACGCCTTCCCATCCGAGGAGTACGCAGGATTTCAATATCCGGATTATTAAAGAAATGTGAACTAAATGTGCCTGTGTGTGTTGCTGCAATGCTGTGTAACAAGAAGAGGGTTCAGGACATGAAATTTGCATTTCACGTGAAGTTACAAATTGCCTTCTGAACAAATTGGAAAACACATATTGTTTTTATTCACACAATATATGACATAATTGCTAACAGGGCTACGACCAAGGTCTGCATCACTTGTTGTGGCCTACACATCCACAGTTGACATGATAGCAATGACTCGTAGAATATTTCGAGTTCAGTGAATACAAGGGCTATAAGTAATCTTACTACACAATCATTGCCATTCTGACTTCTGCTTATCACATCTCCATTTATTGTTACCAGACAATTCACGCAATACATTTCGGTCAATGAAAACTAGAAACCCTCAGAGACATGACATGCATTTAGAAATTGTTCGCTTTCTTTGCATGCACATACCAAATGGCTAATTCCAAGTGCAACATTATAGTAGCGAGTGGAGCATATTATGTATTTGTGTCATGTACAATTGCACCGAGGAGTAGCTGCACAAAACATTTTTAGAGGGCTTAGTGGTTGTATGTATTTAACTACACAGGCAGCTCTCAGAAATGGGGAAACCAGCTTGTGCAAAGTCAGGCTTGGCCTATTTGGTAAAGGTTTATCTTGCAACAAATGGCACATGAAAAGACGACGCGTAGTAGACTAGACAATTGCCCGTTTCTCATCGTGCCATCATCCTTTCTGCCAATTCAGCCAAGGCTTACGCCAAGTCGTGCTATATTAGACAAGATTTCATTAACTATGGCAGAACTGGCCACTTTTCATTTTTTTGTCAGAATGATGCAGAAACATAGTGGGTGAGGTTACAAGGTGGTTCAAAAAGATAAAACACGAGACACAACAAAGTAGTAGCCCCTCACTTCCTGATGTTGCACAGACCATGCGAAAGTGGCAGTTGCTGTCAGAAGGGGCCTAGAGGCACCAATTTTAGATATAAAGTTTTTGAGTTTTTTTTGTAACCTTATGAGGCTCTCTACTCACGGTTACAATGATAAACAGAGAACACTGTAGTCAGACGAATATGTCATGGCCCTTTCACAGCAATGACTAGCGTAAATACAATGTTACAATGTTAAAGTACATCAAAAAGCAGGAGTAGCAGCAGAAATGTTTGTTAGTAGAAGAAACGTAACAAGCTCCAAAAGAAAACCAAGATAAATATTGTGATGATGCGTCACATTTATTTACAGGATAGGAGATGATAGCTCAAGGTAGGCCATCTATGGAGACAATCGCAGTACAGTGCAATTCATTGTCTTCATTTGCATTAGCACATTTCATTTCCCCATTCGCAGACGATGCCCAGTGGGCAAGTCAGAGGATCAAAGATTCAGGCGTGCGGCGTAAGTCGATTGTCTCTTACTAAAGTGGTGATGGGTACTTGCGAGACGAGAGATTACATACGTAACGTCACTGAGGTGTTCAAGAATGACGAACACGCCAAAATAGCAGGCCAAGAACTTCTGACACAAACCACGGCATCTAGTCACACAAGGTCACCTTTAGCGTAAGAAACGTGTTGATGGCCGGTGTCGTAGATCGTCTTTGAATGCTGCTGGGATGCCAGAGTGCATAGCTGGGTGATACAACAGGCCTGTTTTGCACGGGATGGGAGATGATAGCTAAAGGTAGGCCACCTACGGAGAGGCTCGCAGTACAGTCCAATTTTGTTGTCTTCTACCTTCCGATAGCATGTTTTATTATTGCACATCATCTAAGTAGAGATTGCAATGCAGTTTCAAATGGATTTGCACCTTCAGCCAAAATAATGTCCCTCGGTAGTGCATTACATTCACTGATTGTGCATGGAAAGAATACATTAAACAATTTTCAGCATGGCTTATGGAAGCAGGTCGCGTGCGTGCTGTTGCTCTATGAGAAGGACAGGAACAGCTCTATGCATGGATGCACGAGTGCTAATTTTCACCAACGTGTTAAAGAACAAAAATATGCACCCCGACATTTTTCATTTGTAATGCAGGGGCAAAGTTTTGATGCACTATGTCCGACAGAGAATTGGTCCATTTCTACCTTCTAGAAGTAAAACGAAATGTGCGCCTTTGAACCATTTCTATTTAGTAATGCCCTTACAGGCTGCTGCTGAATAGCTCTTGAGGAATGAATCATACTGAAAGTATGGTTGTTGCCACATCATCTATGTAAAAATTATTGTCATCACTGCTGTCTGCTGGCATTGTCTTGCACGACTGACCTGTACTGGGCATAGTACGAACACTGGATATGGTGCAAATTTACGCACCAGGTGATGCACGTAAGCTTGGACATGAGCTCCAACATTATCACGCGTAAATCATGTCACCCCCACTTCGTTAAACCCCCCTACAAGCTATAATCTCTTCTGTCATCGCAACTTACGAACAGAAGTCTCTTACCCTCTGTTGGCCGACGTCGACTGGCCGATGGATACTGGATCTTACCCTCTGTCGACGTCGACTGGCCGAGCGGATACTGGCCGATGTCGACCAGTATCCGCTCCCCAAAATGCACATCTTCGCCTCTCTCAAGAATGGCTACTGGTTTTCAAAGTTGGACCTACGGGAAGCCTACTGCCACATACCACTGGACGAACAAGCGAAGCAAGTTGCAGTACTAAACACCCATAAAGGCTTATTTGCTTATAATAGACTGCCACATGGCATTGCATCAGCCCCTGCCATATTCCAAAGGAAGATGGAAGAACTTTTGAAAAACGTACCAGGCACTCAAGTCTTTTTAGACGATGTACTGATCGCAGAGGCAAAGAACAGCTACGGGAAGACGGTAAACAAGGTACTGGAAATCTTTCGGGAAAATGGTATCCGGTTGCGGAAAGACAAGTGTGTGTTTGGCGCACAAGAAGTGACCTACTTGGGGCACAAAATTTACCGACACGGCTTGCATCCAGCAGAAAAGAAACTGGACACCATCATGGAAGCACCAGCGCCCAGAAATGTCCAAGAACTCAGATCGTTCCTGGGTCTGATCACTTATTACCGCAGTTTTTTGCCTAACATGTCTAGTCTCCTGGCACCCCTGTACCGGTTGCTACAGAAAGACAGCAAATGGCTGTGGGCAGCTGAAGAGGAGACAGCGTTTGTAGCTGTAAAGAACGCTCTGATAAATTGAAATTTGCTTGTGTACTTTGACCCCACGAAGGAACTAGTGCTAGAATGTGATGCCTCGCCAGAGGGCATTGGTGCCGTGCTATCTCATGTGATTGATGGTATTGAGAGACCAATAGCATTCAGATCCCGTACGCTCACAAAGACAGAATTATTATCAGTTGGAAAGGGAAGCCCTGGCCCTTGTGTTTGCTGCGGTGAAATTTCGTGACTATTTGTTATGCAGGGAGTTAACGTTGAAGACTGATCATGAACCACTGGTGGGGCTCTTCAAAGAAAACAGGCCCACTCCTAGTACTGCTGCATCACGCATTCAGAGGTGGGCAATTACCCTTGGGGCCTACAAGTACACTATAAAATACAAGCCTGGATCCAGCAACCAAAACGCAAACGCATTGAGTCGACTACCTGTGCCAGCCAGTGAGACGGAACAGCAAATGCAAGACTCTGACCAACAAGACAGTGCACTGGTAGCCAGCATTTTGGACACAGCACCTGTCTCAAGGAAGCAGCTGGCAGACATTACTGGAAAAGACCAACTCATGCAATTGCTTCGTTTACAGAGGGAGTGGCCCAAGAAACCCCCACGGTCTAACCATGACCAAGTACTGCCATTTTGGAGACGAAGGAATTCCCTCACTACAGATGGGCAGCTCATCCTTATGGGAGATCGACTAGTTGGTCCTGAGGCAGCTAGAAGAGCATTCCTGCTGGTACTACACGAAGCACATCCTGGAGTCAGTACCACTAAAGCGTTGGCAAGGAAACTTGTGTGGTGGCCTGAAATCTATCAAGACATTGAACAGCTTCTACGCAATTGCCCGATCTGCCGGCAGACAGCATCTATGCCACCATCTGAGAAGCCAGGGGCATGGCCAGCAACAACTCAGCCATGGACACATCTTCACATAGACTATGCCGGCCCAATTGAAGACAAGATGGTGTTGGTTGTTGTCGACAGCTATTCAGGCTGGATTGAAGCCGTCGCAACAAACAGAGCAACCACCGCAGCAACCACCGCAGCAACTATTGAGATCTTAAGGAGCATATTTGCCCGATTTGGTCTGCCCAACTGTCTAGTGTCCGACAATGGCAGTGCCTTCGTCAGTGCCAAATTTGAAGAATTCATCACGAAGAATGCCATAAGGCACATCCGTACAGCACCCTTTCATCCCCAATCTAATGGGTTAGCAGAAAGAGCTGTCAGGGCAGTCAAAGATGGTCTAAAAAGGCTCACAAGTGGAACACTCTCAACGCGCTTAAACCGATGGTTGCATGACCACAGACACACACCATCTGGAGGTAGGGACAAGTCTCCTGCTGAAATGCTTCTGGGCTATCGACCCAACGGACGCTTGGACCTGGTTCTGAAGAAACCACAAGGACCGAAGATCGAAAGGCACACGCCAGTGAAAGGGAAATGTGACTGAACTTGTGACCTGGACTTCAGTGGTGCGGCTCTAAAACCAAGTGTGGGGGAGTGTTGGCCGACGTAGAAAACACGTCTGGCAACTGTGGGCATGTGTGGGACAAGAAAACATGGCGTGCAAATAAACGTGTTCGTACCGTTGTTCGTTGTCGGCATCATTACCGCAGTGTGGTGGCCCAGGGTGCACCACAAGTGGACAACTAGTCAACACCCTCGATCTTGGTTTTAAAGGAAGGTTGCAATGGCTATTTTGGATAGCAGAAATTTGCTATGCCACATTAGGGGCTGATTTATTGAGACATTTTCATCTACTCGTCAGCCCATCTGTGGCAAACTTTCCTTCTTCTGGAGCGTTGCCCGTTTAGACATGAGCATGTAGCGGGGGATGGCTGAGCGAGGTGAAGAAGAGGAAGTGAAACGATGGAGTAGATCAAGTGAAGGGACGTACAAATAAAGCCCCAGTGTTCTTAACTGTGCTTGGTGGTTCCACAGAGGCTATTCCCAGTGAATATGTGTCCAACTGGGATCTGCAGATATTTTAGGCTTGGCATGATAAATGTGATACGTTTGATTACACAGGGTTATAAAGAACACTAGCTTTTTGAACAGTCAGCTACTTTCGAAGCACAACTTTTGAGACACACGAAAATGCTATGACATTTGTGCTGTTCCTTGCACATGAGCAGGGCACGTCAGGGATGATGAAATGGTCAGGAAATTACTGCTTCCCAAACCTAGATAAGTGGGATTGCACAAGAGATGTCTTGTCGACAGGCCCCGAAGAACTTGCGACATGAGGTGGCTTCGCTGGAAGGACATATGGAGTGCCTCCATTGACGTACTCTTCAAGAGTGCAGAATAGACGGCTCACATAACCTGCATGGCCAAGAGGCACTCATGATCACTGAATATGCATTGAAGCAAGTGTAAAAAACACACAATAGTAAATTTTGCACTGAGTGCTATGAAATTGTGGTAAGCAATTCTAAAGCATTTCTGAGCTGCTGTGAGCCTATCGAAATGCAAACAATTATGTGCATAAGGCTGTTGCTCTAAACAAATGACAATAATTGCTCTGTACAGACAGAGAATGCTGAAATATTTTTCGTATACCGTCTCGCCCAGTTTCAGTTTCTTTCTCCGATTATGAAAGCAGTATTCATATATGTCTGGTTGAGCTGAATTTTTCTACTGGCTTCAATGAGCTAGTGTGCTAAATTTCAGGACATATGCCCAATGTTTAGAAAGAGTGCCTCAGAAAATAAGCAGTTTCAATATATGTTGCTGCTTTTGCATGCAGTTTGTGAAGTTATTTAAAAAGTAGTGGTGACACTGGTGACAATTTTGCCAAAATTTCATAACAAGGACACCAGCCCCTTGCATACCATAAGTGGGCTCCTGCTTGATGGAGGAGACACTTGCTTCTCCGTTCCGCGCTTTCGGGTGCTTCACCTTCCAGCGAAGTTCCCCACTCAATGTCACGGCCTGACCCTTGTCGGCATTTTCGTTGTAATGCAAGGCAGCCAGTGCAGTCCTGCAGTCCAGAAATATGCCACAGCTATGTACATGCTATATTTGTTACGTGCACTTGCCCAACCCAACATGCAAGCAGTAAGGCAACTAATTGAATACACTTTCACAGTCGTCAATATGCACAGTACCATAGGCAGAAACTGCTATATTCCTCTGGTAACGTAACGAAAAACACAACGTGAAAGGGAACGTACACTTCCCAGACTGAGAAGTGCATTTAATGAATAAACAAAGGCAACGAGAAACTGAAATCAAGTATGTGTTCTTTCTGGGAAATTCGCGAACTTTTTTTTATTTACTGTGTCACAAGTAATGAAATTTTAATCACACTTTTATCACCATCTAGCAGCACATTTAGTGTACCAGATCGCAAAAGCAGCTCTCTATACATGCACTCTTCGGTTTCTCTTGCATGTTTGTGTGAATTGATGCCAATCGATTTGGGTGATTTTTGCCTGATTTCAAATGAGTGAGTCAGGGCAGCAGTAGGTTTGTGAAACTCGGCACGAAGGTTCAAAAATTTCTCACTAAGACAGCTCAGATGCTAGGAACAGCTCTTGGGATTGCAGTTTGAAGCAAGGCTACAATGTATAAATGGCGCGAACATTTTGAAGAAGGTCATAGTTCTTCTATTGAAGAAGATGACCATTCAAGAAGACCATTAACTTCAAAAACTGATTCCACTATGGAGAAAGTGAATCAAGTCATTCTTTCCATACAGACTTTGTATGCTTTACACAACACTGCTTATTAACCTAGTGCAGTGAACTAAGGAATCGGAACGGTATCAGGAAATGCTAACACATCTAGTTTTGACCTTACTATCACTCCATGCATTTGCTCACAATCATATCTACAACAAACTTACCTTGCAAACATTCCATGGAATGAGTAAGCATAAGCTTTCGGGGCGAAGCGATTGATTATTGCATGAAAAGATTCCACGCTAAATGTCTGCATGTGTGGCGACATTTGGCGGATATCATTCAGAAGCCTCTTGTTTGTCAATAGGCTGGAGAGCTTGTCATAAGCATGGGTACCTGCAATAATGTATACAAAAATGAAAAAAATGAAGACACTATTACACCGTGCATGGTTGTGCAAAAAATGTCATTTTCTGGCATTACACATGTATGAACAACTCCAAAAGGTCTTGTAGCAAAGAATTCGAGAAAAAGTTAATTTACTTGTTAATTCGGCTCTCACCCTTGAATATAATGAACAATCTGACGTTCATAAAGGGAAGTCTCCAATGCACATTACAATGGGAGAGCAGGCACAATTTCTTTCATGGTGTCTGTGCTCTAACAATTTTTTGCAGTTGCAGATACTTTGCTTCTACACTTCCATCAATTCAGCCCTGACATGACTAAGAAATGGCCAATAATTTGGTGCACCGAGTTAAACAAGAGACAAATTTTATTTAATATCCATTGTCAACGCACTGGACAGCACTTCATTACTGTCTGTGAAGAACCACATGTCCTCCTCTGTATACACGTAATCCACAGCGCATGTGATACTTTGCATTTATGAAACAACTATGCAGCAATTAGAAATGGTATGGTGGCCCATGCCTAGACTAACCCCTTTGCTAGTTTGTCCTGCACCAAAAACATGCGATGCAACTTGTTGCCACTAGCTATATCAGTAACTTATGGTTTGGATGTGCTTTCATAATTATACTGAAAGCAGCAGGCCACCATGCTAAATTAATCATGCTGGTCATGCTATGCAAGAACGTTTTTCAGTTACTGATGCTGCCTAGGATGTGGTTTTAGTTTCATATCAGGCTGCACCACACAGGCATTTCCAGGCGAATGTTCTATAAGAAATGGTGTGCATTACAGTTGTGGAATATACTGTAATAATTAATTGTCAGCTATCATTTTTGCTTAATATCTTTTTGTGACAGGTGAAAAATGGGGATTTTCGATGCGAGATGATGCACGTTTGTTAGACTCACTGTACCCTAAGCGCCGCCCAGAGAGGTGCTGCCACTTTTATGGTAACCATTGGATAGGGTATGCAAAGAAAGATTTCCTTTAAAAATGTACAAGAAAGGTGCACCTGGAAAGATCCACTTCCGTGGCTCAAGGTTGCCATGCTGGCATCTGTCATAAAGCAGGCTGTGGCCGTGGTGTTTATCTTGCACATGGTTCATTACAGACATCCACACAGCCACGGCAAGGTCGCTATTGCCATTCCCACACTGCACTGAAAAGTATAGGTGGTTGACAATTGAACGCGTCCACAGGCCAATGGCAACGCATCCTGTGGATTTCTCAGCCTGCAAAAGCTTCTTGTTTAGCCCTGTACAACCAAAAAAAAGATAAGAATCAATTATCAGTAAAGGAGTCTCTAGGAGAAAAGACAGACAATGCTGACCTTTGCAGACGTGCCATGCATCAAACAGGTGGTCCACCTCAGGCCTCTCAGACTTGAAGTACCTGCATTAGTGTTGCAGACTTTGCTATTTCACAAACAGCTGCATTACAGGCTGCACCACAATCGTTAGTATGTGGCCCAGACAAAGAGAGATGTTATTGTGGCACATTGGTCTCTCACTTTTTGTTAGAAATGTATAGAGTGGTGGCCTTACAATGCTTTCCTTGTGCTTCATGGTTCCCACACTACTCAACTGTTTTCATACGCATTAAGAGTAGATGTAATAAGTTAGTTGTATTGACACATGTACTTGTTTAACTTTCATCAGTGACCGCTTTTAACCGGCTAATGCGCAGGATGCGCCTGCATGCATCGGAAATTTCTTGAACGTTATCGATGCTTCTATCCGTTGTCTGTGGTCATTGACGTTTATGTAATCCGATTGTATGAGTGACACGAATTGTGTAGTACTTTCTGGAAGAAATGCGAGCACCAGGGATTACTCTGGAACCTTCGATGACTCATGTATAAAAGCCGCTGCGTTTTGCCGCTGATCAGTTCATCAACGACCGACGATTGTGCACGCCGCTCTTGTTGTCAAGTGAGTTAGTTTCTTTGCTGGGCACAGGATCGCCCATTAAAGAATCAGCTTCGTCATTCACAGTTTTAGCACTGTTTTCTTCAACGTCACTGCTACATGACATTATTGTATTATTTTCTGCCAGGGAGAATTTCTTTTTACTAATGTCATGCCTTTTTTTACTTTTATGAATACTGCCATGATTACAGCACAATACTAATTAATTCAGGTTGTTTTCTGGCTACATTTGAGGCCACGGTTACCTAGCACTTTCTCATTTCCATTTGGCAACACTGACCTGCGCACTTGTGGATGCCGGTCCGTCACCGCTTCAGTGACATTGACACCGCTTTCATCAAGGGAGGTGAGAGCCCTCTTCAGACCCTCAAGCTCCATGTGTGTGCTTGAGGATACCTCGTTGCACTGGAAACCAAAGAAAATGCCTGATGAGGTTCACCTAAATGCGGCTACTAGATCAAACAAACAGCTGAAGAGAGATGGTTGGCTGATGAAGAGGAAAGCTTGCTAGTCACACCGCAACTATTTAGCATGCAAATGGCACCTAAACAGTGGCCAAGAGTAGTGAAAAGGAATAAAAAAGCGGTAAAGAATGCCAGAAGAAAGGAGATAAATTTGCTGCTCTGCAGGTGGCAACTGCCCACGCGTTCTCAATGTGCTCTGCTGGGAAAGAGAGGTCAAGGAGCAGTGCATGTGGCAACCAAATAACATTCTGTGCTTTTTAAATACAGCACTTGTAGCGGTTAATTGTAAATATAGTACTAATAAATGGACATCATCATAACACATAAAGAAAGAATGACTCTGCAGGGTGAATGGAAATTTCTGGTTAGTTGCAAGTACAATGAATATTTGCTGGCATTATCCCATGGAAGAACGTGGTGGCAACATGAAAGAAAAAAAGTGTAAAGCAATGCACAACGCAACATAATAGCAGAGAAACAAGTGCTTTACTGTGCTCTCACCTGCACAAGCTCGATATGAATGATGCGATTCAGGTTTGTCTCAAGCATTGAATAAACGCCATACTTGGCACTATAGCCAGGAGAATCAGCGCGGCTGTCGCCTGCTACTTTTGCTGCTCCTCCACACGACACTACCGTTTGCGTGAGCCGCCTCTTTTCATCCTGCCAGACCTGGAAAACGCATAAAAGGCATTTGTTGAAACCTATTCCTTTGAATATGAAAGGCCGGCCATGTATAAGATGTCATGAAATCATCTCAAAGACACTCACACACCTTCCAGTGTAGTTACAGTGTGCGGTGTGTATGATTTTGACCAATTATTTTTATCAGCATGCAACACCCAAGCACCAACAGACTGTGGTCATCTCAATTTGTGTAATACAGAAATTCTATTACCTCGTTCACTGCCGGAAGCAATAACGTGCTTTGCAAGCGATGGTATGTTCTCTCGCTGAAGCAGGCTACGCCCGCATTCTTCAGAAAACGCAAGGACTGCGCCATGCTGCAGCCGGTGAAAAGAATTGCAGCAGCGAGTGTAATGTCACCCAAGGCACGCTGCCCTTTCTTTGGCTGACTGTGCCAGATGTTCACATGCTTTTCCTGGCATATCACAGAAGCAGTGACTAGGGAACCTTTCACGTGCAAACAGGATAATACAGCGCAAAATGTATTTGGATACACACTGGAGACAACCCTACACTGCGTTATTGAAAAGCATGTCATCTGCTGTCACATTAGTAAACATTGGGAATAGGCATACATGCAGCGGGGTGGTAGCCTCAGGGCTATGGCCATCTATGGCTTCTTGAGCGGGGCTGCAAACTAGCTCCAATTAAACACACACGGGTCGAAGAAACAAGTTATTCAGGACAGTGCCTTTCCTAGGGAGTCTCTCACCAAGTACTGATCGAGCCCAATGCTACTCAGCTTATACAACCTCGCGACAGCCGGTGTGTTCGTGCAACCTTACATAGTGGCACACTTGCTGTGCACAGTCGCTTTATTTTACTTATGAGGAAACATTTTATGTCTTCATAGACTAATGGTTGCTGCAGAAGGCACCAGGTACATTTTTCTGATCGAATGATTAACACCTCTGTCTAATATGTTTGCTGCCATTTTATTGGTAGTGAGAATGGATTTACAACATCAGAATAGAGGCAAGAAATTCCGCAACGAGACAGTGTGCTGAAAGTTTGCATTCCTAGTTCCATTTTACCCCTCTCTTTTAACATAGGCAGCACCAGAAATTTTTGCAATGATTGACATGCCACAAGAATAGGGGACAACACGAAGCTGGATCTTCATAGCAGATACTCTAAATGGCACTGTTAGTCCTGTTCAAAGACGAAAATAAGGCGGAGGTGACATGCCACTACTTAGGTAATCTTGGGACTTTTGGAACCTGCACACACTTATGTAAAAAAACTTGCTGGGTTTGTCATTGTATCTGTCTGCAAATTTTATTTTTTTAGCTATACATCTCTGAGAACCGGATAGCTTGAATAGTATATTAGCATTGTGTCATTAAGACACATCACAGTATCTGTAATTTTGTTAATAATTACACCATTTATTTGTGAGAAAGAAACACACACCTGTAGTGAAGGTTCAGCAGGTAAGCCACAGGTCTTGCAAGCTTGGAATACCTGCAGCAGGCATTCCTCGTACACAATGAACTTCCTAGCTGCAGGAGGTTCACCTGAAGATCTGTTAAGAAGAATATTCATTGGAACATATGTAAACATTGTTCTTTCATGAACTGGCACAATTGTGGATATACTTATATTGCTGCTAGAAGCAGCTTCTATTTTGATGCAACCGCCAAGCATTGCAATTATAATGACAGCCCACCAAGAGGAATTGGTGAAGCTATAATCACTCAATTTATGAAGTGCATGAAATTTCATTGCATGAACATGACGCCCACACATACACACAGACGACAAAGAAAGGCATGAGGAAATGAGAGATTAGACACTGCAAGTGCAGCGATACACTGCTCGCCAAAAATAACATGGAACTATAAAAGGTAACCTTTAGGGCGATACAAGCCTATTTGCTCTGCACATTTCCTGAACACATAGTGGGGAAGTGCATGACTGGTACCTTATTAATACAGTTTTCACATTACTATCGAGAGGAGCATGTCCATGATTAAATGGAAAGTAAACTGTTTGGTTTTACAAATGTTAGAACCACAATCTGATTATGAGGCACAACGTAATGCGGTACTCCTGATTAATTTCAACTACCTGGGGTTCTTTGACGCATACCCAATGCATGGTTCACAGGCGTTTTTGCAATTTGCCCCCATCAAAATGTGACCGCTGTGGCTTCATCCCACAACTTCGTGCTTAGCAGCACAAAGACATAGCCCCTAAGCCACACAGCAGGTATATGCCTATGATGCTGGAAGTTGCAAACAGGGTGATGGTCACCGTCCCTGGTATTATTTGACTGCCACAACTAGTACATGGTCAAGCAAGTACAGCGGCGGGCAGAAACCATTCCCCTGAATCTTCGTTCCCTTGTGCACATTTAATGCCCCTTGATTAAAGCTGAGACAGTGCAACTACTGAACTCTTTGGATTGTTGTGGCATAGTGAAAACATGACGTTATGTTGAAAGATATAAACCAAGGCCACCGACATTATAGCTCTTTTTACTGCATGCTCAAACAAGAAAACAAAATGTCATGTCACTTACGCCACTGAGCTGTTCAATGTAGGCTCATATGTCTTGTCATGAGTGTTGCCTTCATAGGTCATGGATGGCTCTGAACATAAAGGTGTGGAACACCGCTGACGCATTTCCTCCATCAACAGGATGTCCGGCAATTCCAAATCAGTCTGGCATGCTGGAAGTGCAATGAGGCATTAATTTGCTAAGGGTACCCCATTGAGATCAGCACATAAAGGGTTCCATAATAGCTTCAAGTTTCGAAGATCCTGCAATAAAGGTACATATTACAATTGCGTGACAGGCACTCACCCACTTCCTTGACAGTTCGGCTTGCCTGCACCTTTGCAGATTTTGTTGTAGCTTTCAGAGCCGTCTGAGTGGCCTTGGAATAAACTTCAACGAAGCACTGGGATTGTGCATCCAGCTTTACTTGACCTGTGGAAATAATTAGTCAGCCGTGTGCCTTAAATAAGTTTTTATTTATTGTTATTTTGCCATTATATCTTGATTTCTAAAAATACTTAGTACCTGCTTTTTGCTGCATGTACTTCACGATTGTTATATATATTGCCTTCGGTAGTCTCCAGGACGTTTTCTCGCTGTTAAACAGCCAAATTTATATAATTTGGCAGTTCGGCCAAATGTATCGGGCAGTTCTACACTTCTTTCACTTCATCAAAGATCAAAGCACTGTGCAGCGTTACAGAAATACGGAGCCGTATAAAGAGCAGGCAAATTAAAATGTCTACTGAAATTGCAAGAACTTTCATATCTTTCTGTTATTTGTGTGTCCTAACCCTAGTGTAATATCACCTATTTCTATCGCGATGCTCGTTTACTCGATCGAGGGGCGCGGCCTAGCCTTTCTCGAAGGAAAGGTCAAACATATATCAATTTTTCAAAACGTGATTTGATTATTTGCCGTTCGCACGGTCATATGGTCAGTACATCGCGCACAGCACCAAAAAGCAACGTTGAGCAACCGCCAAAACTGTTAATCTACGCTTACAACTAGTCATCGCCACGATGCACTAAACACCCACCTGATGCATTTGCGGGCTCGTTTATCTCGCAGTCAGCGTTCAGGTCGATCGACACGTGATGGGGGGGCAGCAGGTTCAAGCTCCGTGTCCGAGCACGACTGCGCAATATCAGGCATCATCACATATGACGCTATCATTATGCGTACGCACCGCTGCAAGTAGTACGAACCTGTCGTCGAAGACGCTTGGGCAATGGAGCAGGACCAATGCCTCCCTTAGAAGCATTGGCAGGACACATGGCGGCGTAAATAGTCGGCACAGCACCAGGCTTGAGGGTATGTAGTCTTGGTTGAAAATCGGACAGCGTTGGGTTTTCTTTATAGCATGCACGCTCGAAATGAAGGGAGCAGATACGGCTGTTTTTCAGCGGGGTCCCACTCTAAGCGTCCAGAGGAGTGCACGAAACTCGGTCCACTTCTGCCAGTGAATGCTATCGCGGGGAAAACCATGCATAGCTATACCCAACCCTGAATATGTTCCGCAGAAGTCAACGACGCAGTATGTACGCGGCATTGTGCTGTACTTGCAATTCGTGCGTTGTCAGTGCAGCGCAGTCACGCTGATAGTGCGGGAAATATCCCGACGGATAACGACAAAAACTGCAGTTGCAGCGAAACGGAGAGCGCCCCACTACAAGTACGACAGCTAGAACAAGCAACAGAGGAGAAGAGCACATGTAAGCAGCATGGCAGACAACGAAAATTCGTGACGTAGCCACATGACGTAGCGTTTTCTTGATTGTTTACAGTCCTTACATGATGTCAATGTCGCGAGGTGCTCCGTTTTGCGGTTGGCTGCGGGCACGTATTTTAAAATTGATTTTAAATATGTTCTAGGCTATATTCGCCGCTGATATTTTGTAGGACGATGTTTGTGTGACCACCTAAATCGATCTCGCAAGTTATCTCGACTTCAAATTTTGGTGTCAGTACTCCTTTAAGTCGATCGACGGGGTAGACAAGCCGGTTGGTCGTTCCGTACTCGAGCGAACACAGTGAGAGAGTCAGAGTCGGGAGTAAACAAAAAAAACAAGATATTTATCGGCTGATAAATATACACAAATTAACAAAATAAAATAATAAAAAACACAAGACAGACTAACACCCCTGAACTTAATATAACACAATGATGAAGACAAATAAATACGAGCAATTAACAGTAGATATAAAAATGAAACAGTGTGAGGATCAATACACAAGAATACACTTAACAGTATTTCACTAAAGCAAAGTTCAAAAGAAAACAAATGATGTCATACGCATGGCCGGGCAGCAGCAGGAAGTCCATAAACCATGAAGTCGGCGCGCAGAGCTTTCCCGAAGAGTGCTGGCGAGCCGATCTTGTTGAGGTAGATGCGATTGCTGGGCTGGGTTTCTCGGGAGGTCTAGATCTGACGACTTCCCTCAAGCAAGTTGAGCTAACTTGAGGCGAATTGTTGCAGACGCTGGTTTGACGTCTCGTACGTCAACTAGTTACTTGGAGTTCTGACGCGGCTAGGTGGCCCAGGCGATACTGGACGGCACTAGCTCCTTGACTGCTTCTCCGCAGATTACAGGCTCAGCTTCTAGACTAATTAGCAGGGACCAAAACCTGCTCTTAAATAGCGTCTCCTTACCCCAGTTCCCTATGTAGGGGAACTGCCGTTATGGAGAGTTCACCTAATTAATTCACGACTCATCCCAAAAGTCTTGGCCCTTTCACCATGGACGAAGGACGGTAGATTCCCCTCTCTCCAAGGTCGAGCCCCGGCACTGCATGCACCACACGGACGCACACGCACTCCTCTGGGTCCGTTAATCGGCGTGTTGATGTCTCGAACGAGATGCCACCCCGTGGGGCCACGACGTTTTTGACGCCCGTTATTCGGCGTGTCACCTTCTCGAAATTATATGCCGCACATTGAGGACACGACGTTTTGGCGGCCGCTAATCGGCGTGCCGATGTCTCGGAGAGACTATGCTGCCCTGTGAGACACGACGTTTTTGGCGGCCGTTAATTGGCGTCAAAACCACTCGACAACTCTCGAAATATGCCACTCCGTGACAGCCAGTGAAACAACCATTATTGGACCTTTTGAAGTAGTAAAGTTATCGGTGCAACAAGGTGTCCTCAAGACTGTGGGGTACGTGAACAATGGACAGCTGGAGTTAGCGGCCATAAGCAACGTTCTTCGTTATCACACCAGGAGGAGTGACGCAAAAAAGGTGGGAAGTGTAACCTATACCGAAGAAGAAGCGAGGGAGGTACGCCTGAAGATGAAGTGTGGGGCTTTTTAGCAGCAGCAATAAGGGTGATGACCGCCTTGTTAGCCTGGTCACTTGTTCTATTACAATAAGCACTAGAGATTTGTAGTGCACCCTCTTGCAAGTCGCTGCTGCTGCGATAGCATCGCTTTGTATCGCACATGCTTGCAGGCCCTCGCGCTTCAGGGGCTCTGGAAATGCAATAGTGCTTCTTGGAAATTTTCACCAATGACATAATGTAGTTCTTATAGTCATATCCCTTCGCAATGTATCTTTTGTGTTTATAGTACACTTCATTTGTCATTTCCATAATTTTATTACACATTCACTTTACGGGTTTTACAGCGACTGTTTCTTTAGGCCCCTTTAAAATTAAGTTACGGCGTTTGCGTGCCAAAACTACGATCTGATTATGAGGCGCGCTGTAGATGGTATGGTGGCTATAGCCCCATAGCGGAAAGTAAAGCGCGCGCCGAATCGTGAACACGGTGATCGTCGACGCTCGTCGGAATGGACCAACTAGTGACGACCCTGACAACGACACATTGGCTCGTGATTCTGCGCTCGATTTTAGCGATTTAAGCTCCGATAAGCGTGACATGCTGCTGAGGGCTGGCGCTGCCGGCGTCATTGCGTACTACGACGGCGGCCTCGACACCGGCTCTTCCGAGCACGAACGCCGCGAGGACTCCAGCAATGCGACGTCGGAAGACGAAGCTGGACGTGCCGTCACGACTCTCAAGCTGCAAGCAAATTCAAGTGCGAGTTTAGCGAGCCAGCAACACCAGCGCAGCACTACGCGATATCGGAACTACTCAAACTCGAAAGCGCGCGCGGCGCAGAGTCGAGCGAAAACGAATCCTTTTGACCGCCCGTGTCGTTATCAAATGTAACGCCAAAAAGGTATTTATTGTAAGAATCCAATAGAAGTAGACAAGTAGCATTTTCTTCCGTCTTATAATCCAACGAAACAATCTTTTTTATACGAGCGGTGGAGTATACACTGTAAACGAAATTACTCCCAGGTGGAGTAAACTGCTTGCTCCTCTAGCGACCCCCCGGTTGGGAGTTTATTGTACTCCGTTGAATCGGAGTAATAATTTTTACTCCGACCTGGACGGAGTTTTTTCGTGTGCACATCGGGAGTATTGTCCGTTTTTTTTACTCCTACTGGCGGAGTTTTTTCGTGGTGCATCGGGAGTTTTGTTTTCGTTTTTTTACTCCCTGTCGAGTTTTTCCGTGGTGCATGGGAGTATTGGTTCGTTTTTTTTTTTACTCCGGCTGGCGGAGTTTTCCGTGGTGCATGGGAGTATTGGTTTTTTTTTACTCCGACTAGCGGAGTTTTTTCGTGGTGCATGCGGAATAATTTTTTTCGTTTTTTACTCCGACTGGGCGGAGTATTTACATGGTGCAGTGGGAGTATGGTTTATTTTGTTTTTTACTCCGGTTGGGCGGAGTATTTGCGTGGTGCAGCGGAATATATTTAGTATCATTTACTCCGGCTGGGCGGAGTATTTGCGTGGTGCAGCGGGAATATATTTAGTCCCATTTACTCCGGCTAGGCGCAGTTTTTTGCGGAATGCATGGCGAGTCTCGCAGGTGTTCGCGAGTGGTGCGTTGAGAGTATTTTAAATTACACACTGTGCTTCGTAAAGAATCTGCAGGAGCCATTGGGAATAGTTTCTATTGGCCACTGGCAGTATTTTTATTGTTACAGAGACTTGCAAAGAGACCAGAAGAGATGTTAAAATATATATTGCACAATTCACATCCAACACAAACAATGCGCCAATCGCCAAAGCCGCGCGCTAGGGCCAAACAATTTTTTTATCTATCAAGCTATACACAGAAATACATATACAGGGTGTTTCAGTTTAGCTGCACCAAAATTTTAAAAAATTACCCGTGACAGACAGCACAATTACAATCCTGATCGAAACTACTTGATGAGGCGGCCATTACTTCAATGAGAAATCAAAACGCCCGATTTATGCTAATTAACTTTAATAATTTTACGTCAGGCACATCTTTCAATCTGCAAATTATAGCCGCTGAGTTTACAAGGCGATACACTTCGACAAATTCTCAGGACCGAGCCAATTCTGAGATAATGTTCAAAGTGTACGACGAAATTATGTGTTCCAGTTAACCTTTTGAGGAAAATGCTGTTTTATGCATTGAGGCAAAAAGTTAACTGGAATGCCCATGCATTTCGTCAGACATTTTGAAAATTATCTCGAAACTGCTTCAGCCCCGAGAATCCGTACCAAGTGAATACGCTTTGCGAACTCAGCAGTTATAATTCGTAGATTGAAGATGTGCCATAAATTAATCAATGAATAGTGTATTATGTTAATTAAGCATTTTATTTCTCGTGGAAGTAATGGCCGCCTCAACAAGTATTAGGTTTTACTTTTTTACGTTTAGTTTAATTTTACCTGAAAAAATTTGGTGCAACTAAAAAAGCACCCTGTATATTACCATAGAAAAAATAAAACAATGTTCAACATTTCACATGCATTACAACAGACTAAATTGCTTAAACGTTTTGCAATTACAACAGACTAGCATCAACTAAAAAAATTCACTAGACCAACACAATAAAATGGCAATACCGGGTGTTTCAGCAAACACTCTCAGAAATTTTTTAATTTAGCCTGTGGCAGATAGCACAATTCTGGTTTGTGAGCTGGCCTACTTAACATTGGGTCATTCTTTCACAAGCTGTTGAAATGCATTATGGACTAATCAACAAAATCTAATATTTAAGTATTGATGGCCCATATTGAAATTTACAAATTGTGACCGTAGAGTTCGCAAGGCAGATCCACTTGTAACGATTCTTGGAATGACACATGTTTCGAGATAGTAATTGCCGAACTGCACGGAGAAATGCATTGGCGTTCCAGTTTACTTTTTTGCTTCAATGTGAGCGATGTTTTGTGAAGCAAGTAAATGGAACGCCAATGCATTTCTCCGCGAAGTTCAGGAATTATATCTTGAAACTGGTGTCATCCCGAATTCATTCCAGTGGATCCACCTTGCGAACTCCACGCTACAATTTGTAAATTGCAATATGGGCCCAGGTAATGAGCTAAACACTTAACTAGTAAATTTTTGTTAATTAGTCAATTATGCATTTCAATTTCTTGAAAGGGTAATGTCCCCCTCTTCGAGTAGATCAGCTCATGAACTAGAATTGTGCTATCTGCCACAGGCATTTCTTTTTTAAAAATTTGGTGCAGCTAAAATGAAACACCCTGTATATTACCATAGGAAAAATAGAACAATGTTCAACACTTCACACGCATTACGACAGACTAGCATCAACTAAAAAGTTGACTAACCAACATTAAGAGGGCAAATACCGGGTGTTTCAGTGAACACTTTCAGAAATTCTTAAGGTTTCCCGTGGCAGAGCACAATTCTAGTGCATGAGCGATCTACTCGAAGAGGGGAACATTACTTGAACAAGCAATTTAAATTCATAATTGACTACTTAACAAAATTAAATTCACTAATTAGTTTGGCTAATTACCGGGCCCATATTGCAATTTGCAAATTGTAGCCGGGAGTTCGCAAGGCGATCCACTTGGAATGAATTCTCGGGATGACACCAGTTTTCAAGCTAATAATTCCTGAACTTTGCGGAGAAATGCATTGGCATTCCATTTACTTGCTTAACAAAACATTGCTTCACATTGAAGCTAAAAAGTACTGGAACGCCAATGTATTTCTCCGTGCAGTTCGGGAATTAAAATCTCAAACTGGTGTCATCCCGAGAATTCATTCCAAGTAGATCCACCTTGCAACTCCACGGCTACATTTGCAAATTGCAATATGGGCCCAGGTAATTAGCTAAACTTAATTAGTGAATTTTTGTTAATTAGTCTATTATGATTTAAATTGCTTGTTCAAGTAATGTCCCCCTCTTCAATTACATCAGCTCATGAACTAGAATTGTGCTATCTGCCACAGGCATTTCTTTTTTAAAATTTGGTGCAGCTAAACTGAAACACCCTGTATATTACCATATGAAAAATAGAACAATTAACAACACTTCACATGCATTACAACAGACTAGCATCAACTAAAAAAAGACTAGACCAACATATAAGAGGGTGATATACCAGGTGTTTCAGCGAACACTTTCAGAATTCTTAAAAGTTGCCTGTGGCAGATAGCACAATTCTAGTTCATGAGCTGCCTACTTAAACATTGAGTCATTACTTGCACAACCAGTTGAAATGCAGAATGACTAATAACAACATCCCCTAGATTAAGTTTAACTAATTCGGATGGGCCATATTGCAATTTACAAATGTACCGTGGGATGACACCAGTTTCGAGATATTAATTCCCGAACTTGCGAGAAATGCATTGGCGTTTCCAGTTACTTGCTTAACAAACGCCACTTTAGCATCGAAGCACACAAGTAACTGAACGCAAATGCATTTCTCTGCACAGTTCGGGAATTACTAACTCGAAACTGGTGTCACCCGAAATTCGTTCCAAGTGGATCCACCTTGCGACTCCACAGCTACCAATTTGTAAATTGCAATATGGGCCGTCAATATTTAGTTAGAACCTATTAAGTGGATGTTTGTTATTAGGCAATTATGCATTTCAATTTCTTGTG
Organism: Dermacentor silvarum; assembly: GCF_013339745.2. NCBI lineage: Eukaryota > Metazoa > Arthropoda > Arachnida > Ixodida > Ixodidae > Dermacentor > Dermacentor silvarum. The sequence goes on from NC_051154.1 coordinate 281,248,037, forward strand.
CAAGTAATGTCCCCCCTTCGAAGTAGATCAGCTCATGAACTAGAATTGTGCTATCTCCACAGGCATTTCTTTTTTAAAATTTGGTGCAGCTAAAATGAACACCCTGCATATTAACATAGGAAAATAGAACAATGTTCAACACTTCACACGCATTACAACAGACTAGCATCACTAGACCAACACATTAAAGGGCGATATACCGGTGTTTCAGCGAACACTTTCAGAAATTCTTTAAGGTTGTCCGTGGCAGATAGCACAATTCTAGTTCATGAGCTGGCCTACTTAAACATTGGGTCATTATTGCACAGCAGTTGAACTGCATAATTCACTAATTAACAAAACATCCACTAATTAGGTTTTAACTAATTACGTGATGGCCAATATTGCAATTCACAAATTGTAGCTGTCGGGTTCGCATGGCGGACCGACCCACTTGTAACGATTCTCGTGATGACACCAGTTTCGAGATATTAATTCCCAAACTTTGCAGAGAAATGCACTGGTGTTCCAGTTACTTGCAAATAAAACATCGCTTTATGCATTGAAGCAAAAGTAACTGAAACACCAACGCATTTCTCCGTACAGTTCGGGATTTAATATGTCGAAACTGGTGTCATCCCGAGAATTCATTCTAAGTGGATCTGCCTTGCGAACTCCACGGATACAATTTGTAAATTGCAATATGGGCCCACGAAATTATCTAAACACTTTACTGAATTTTTGATAATTAGTCAATTATTCACTTCAATTTCTTGTGCAAGTAATGTCCCCCTCTTCAAAGAGTCAGCTCATGAACTAGTTGTGCTATCTGCCACAGGCATTTCTTTTTAAAAATTAGGTGCAGTTAAAATGAAACCCTGTATATTACCATAGGAAAAATAGAACATCTTCAGCACTTCACACGCATTACACAACTAGCATCAACTAAAAAGTTGACTAGACCAACACATTAAGAGGGTGATATACCAGGTGTTTCAGCGAACACTTTCAGAAATTCTTAAAGGTTGCCCGTGGCAGATAGCACAATTCTAGTTCATGAGCTGGCCTACTTAACATTGGTCATTACTTGCACAAGCAGTTGAAGTGCATAATTGACTAATTAACAAACATCCACTAATTAGGTTTTAACTAATTACGTGATGGCCCGTATTGCAATTCACAAATTGTAGCTGTCGGGTTCGCAAGGCGGACCGACCCACTTGTAACGAATTCTCGTGATGACACCAGTTTCGATATTAATTCCCAAATTTTGCAGAGAAATGCATTGGCGTTGCAGTTACTTGCATAATAAAACATCGCTTTATGCATTGAAGCAAAAGTAACTGGAACGCCAATGCATTTCTCCGTGCAGTTCGGGAATTAATATCTCGAAACTGTGTCATCCCGAATTCATTCTAAGTGGATCTGCCTTGCGAACTCCACTGATACAATTTGTAAATTGCAATATGGGCCCAGGTAATTAGCTAAACACTCAGCTAGTGATTTACGATAATTACTCAATTATGCACTTCATTTCATGTGCAAGTAATGTCCCCCTCTTCGAGTACTTCAGCTCATGAACTAGAATTGGGGCTATCTGCCACAGGCAACCTTACTAAATTTCGAAAGTGTTCGCTCAAACACCCTGTAGTTACAATTATCAATGTGCCCATTCCAGCAGGCCATGCCCTCATAACTGCCTCAGACTTAATTCTCACTTAAAATGAACTCGCATCAGATTCAATGACTAAAAAACTCATCACATTCAGTATGAAAACCACATTCGACAATTGCAGGAATAGAAGCTAGGATTGAAAAAATAACACACATAGCACATACAACATGGAATTACTAGTACCCAGCCACAGTTGCCTTTCCTGAACCGGTGGCCCAGCTAACTCGGATCAAGATTTAAAAAAATAAACCAAGAAATTGTACCAAATGCATATTAGCAGTAGTGTGTACTTACAACCAGTAGTTTTAGATCACAAAATAACTGTTCATATTTGCTCACTTTTTTAATGATTGCCTGAATCTTACATGTTAATTACAATGTCTTAGAGTGCCACGAATAACCACATATTCAAGCATTTCTTTCGTGCAAAAATTTGCCTGGTTGTTTTAACCGAGAAAGAACAAAGCCTGCGAAAAAAAAAAGGATGAGACGCTCACAGACTGATATGTGCTGCGCTAAAACTTGCGATGGATGAACAAGCGCAGCCGCAGTCCGAGTGAAAACGTGCTCTTCTCTTGTGAGAATGAGTGCACCCGCCACAGAAACATATCGGACCATTTTTATCCAACCGACATCGCTCTAGAAGTCATCGCCTTCCATCGTTCTTACAAGCTTTAAGCTTTCCTTCATTGAAACAGAATAAAAAGCTGTTTCCTTCTTTTTCGCAGTCTTGGACGGTTCATTGCTTCGTCAGCTCTCGGCCAGTAGCATGCATTTGCGCCGTTATGCGACAAGAGCCAGAGACAAATGATGCCTAGAACAAGAGTAGTGCCCGGTCACTGCCTGTGGCCACTGTCGGGCGGTGACCATGCTTGTTTATCCATTGCACGCTTGAGCGCAGCACAATTAGCAGTCGCACAAGCGCCTAATCACATGGCTTCTATCGTATTTCATGGGCTTGTTGTTTTTTCTCTGCAAAACCACCAGGCAAATTTTAGCACGGAAAAAAATGCTTGAATCCGAGGTTACTTGAGCCGCTCTACAACTTTATAATTGACATGTTTGAGATTCAATGATTAAAATGCTGAACGAATAAAAACAATCAATTCTTATTTAGCGATAAAAAATACTGGTCGTAAGTACATGCAACTACTGCTAATACAGTGTAGACCACTTATAACGTAAGTCGCCAGAGTCGCGAATATCTGCACTATAACGGTACCGCACTATAACCAAAACAACGATTTTCAAGCCCTGCACGTATGCAAACATGTAGACCAAGGATGTAGACACGCTTTGTAATATCGCATGCATATCGTGATTACGTTTTCGCCAGTGAGCTGGCGAAAACATAATCGCGATGTAGTCGGTGCTCTTCAAGCTCGACAGCTTTGCACCGAGTCAAACGAAACTGTTTGCCGCAACCGCTGCGGAAAAAACCATGACCGCTATCGACGCGATAATGAACAGCGACCTTGCGGTGCTGAAGGCATGCGCCCGACGCACGCACCGAGTCGTCGCGATTATGAACGGGGATTTTGCGGTGCTGAAGGCACGCGCCCAACGCATGCACCGAGTCGTCCAGTAGCTGCAACAACTGGCCGTCGAAACCGCGGTCGCTATCCATGCTATCATCGATGGCGACTACGCAGTTTTTTAGGCACGCGGCCGACACGGGTACCGAGTAAAAACGAAACTACTGTTCACCGCAACCGCTGCGGAGAAAACCGCGGCCGCTATCGACGCGATCGTGGATGACGACTACGCAGTTACGAAAGCACGCGGTCAACGTGGTGTTACACGCGGTGGCAAACGCAAGAATACAGGCTTTAGAGACACAAATAGGCTTGAAGCGTTCCGGCGTTGCTGTCATTCACGTACGATTTCAACTGATGGCTGTGGCGATGCGGACTCCGCCGCTTCGTTTTGGTTGGACGCTAGCGCCGTTCTTGCTCTTTTGTGTAGCACATTTGCGGCGCTCCTCGCTCAGCGAGCTCCGAAAGTCGTCCGAATTAACCGATGCGCCACCAAATGCATCCGAATTAACGAGAGTTGGATTGCATTGAATAATGTATACGCCGGCCGGGAGCACGCACCTTGTTGAGAAGCGTGCTTGCAGCCGCCCTTGTCGGCGAGATTTTCCCGCGGAAGCCGCATTATAACAGGTATTTCGTCTCACGCAGCTACACTGTAAGCGGTATGCGTATGCATGGAGTGCTATGGGAAAATTGACGGGATTCTGAAAAGACCGTACTATATCCGGTCCTGCACTATAAGTGGTTACGTTATAAGTGGTCTATACTGTATGCAATTGGAACTATTTCTCTAGAGCTCTTGCTTCTTTTTTAAATCTTGGTCCAACTTAGCAGAGACACCCAGTACACTCATGCAACAGCCATTCGAGCTGACCACTTTTTCGAAGCAGGCAAACAGCACTTAGAACAATTATACCTTGTACAACACCCAGTCTTACAGCCATCCATGCAACTTATTTGCTAACTTGAGAAAATTTACACTGCACCTTAATAAACAAACCAACAAAAAATTGTGGGCTCAAGAGATTTTAAAGGGACAGCATGCCATTTTTAAAACCAGTCTATTTTGCTACGCAAGTAGAACTTTTAAACAAAATTTTCCAATCTACGTAACCTCTTCTAAAAAAATGGCTGATGTTTAACTCTTGTAACCTAGTTATCACGAGCGAAAGGCCCATCACGAGCACAAGGTCTGTTTGGCTTGATTTTGTAAAGGCTATCCACACAGTTTCATTAAGCACGCTTCCTCACTTCGTAAGATTCTCTATACCGTGCCAATCTGGCCTCCCTTTGCTACGGTGTTTCAACAGCCAACTTTGCTTTGCTTGAGATTTCACAGCCTGGGGGGGGGGGGGGGGGGGGGGGTAGTCTGTCAGAGTCCACCGAGTGGACTGTCCACTTCGGCTATCGTCCATTGGCTCCAGCGGCACACACGAGGAGGAGACTGGCGGCTCTCGTGCGGCACGTGCCGCAGGAGCCAATCTTAACAGCCGAAGTGGACAGTCTACTAGGTGGACTCTTACAGAATCCCCCCCCCTGCCATCTAGCTATATCTACTGGATGACTGGATACAGCCTGTCGCTTACGCTGAAGCGCACACAGATGGCCCAGCAGGGCGCATCCACAGCGAAACCGAGCGACCAAGCTTCAGTGAAGCAGCCGTTAAACCCTCTCCTAGTCACATGGTACCGCAGCGGCAAGGCTCCGATTGAGCACAGCTGCGACGCCAGCGACTCAAGCTCATTGCAACGCAATAAATGACCTCGCGAGACCTGGCGTAGTAGAGCTTTCGCTCTAAAACTGCATGGAAGCCCACAGCACTAATTACTGGATGCGATGACAATGCCGTTTTGGTAAATGTAAGAAAATAGAAGCACATTGGGTTTGTGCAGGAATGATTATTTTGCAGTAAATACTAAAGATATTTTAATATAAAGCTTTTCTACAGCTTGTTTTGGTCTTTTTCTAGTGACGTTGCAATATGTGGTCACGTCAAAGCAGGACATAGCGACATTTTGACACTCATTCCAGCTTGCTAGGTTGCCCTGTATCCTAGTGCGCATTACAAGGGTCTATATGTAGCAGCATAGTGGACAACGGAGCGAGCCGCAGCAAGTGTCGAAACGTTGCAATGCCCTGCTTTGACGTGACCACATACTGTGATATCATGGCACAGTATACAGCTGGGAAATGAAACCATAACTCTCTGTAGAAAAGCTATTCCAAGCAATTATTCGCGTTGCTCTGAGGCTTTTCACTATCTTCTTTAGGATTAGCTTTAGGACATTCATTTACCGTAAGAAATGAAGTTTTCAGGCACTGCCCACAACTAGAGTATACCTTTGTGGGGATTGAGGAATGCGCCTGCACCATTGCGCGAGCTTCACCTGATCTGCCATCCCTACGTTTTCCCCCTCGGTTCCACTCGCAACCGGCTTCACGCGGCGGCACTCCACTCGCAACAGTTTGCGGTGGGGGCAGGACGCTGACGTCTGGACGCGGCCTTGCTGACTGCCGAGTGTGTCTCTTTATCTCCGGGACCAGTGCAGGGTACGTACATGATTTCCTCTCGTCTGCCGGCACCTTTGCCCGTGTGGGGAGCGCGTACTTTGTGCTAATCCTTTCCTGACTCTAAGCCGAAGAGCGGCGCCTAGTGCTCGTGTGAGGTCGTACCACACCGAGCCACACTTGCTGAAGGAGATTGCCTGAGCTCTTGCGAGTTGGCCCATTGGTCATCGCGAGAACAAGTAGCATAACCGCCAGGACTATTCCCAACTGCGTGTCCCTGCTTGAGCCTGTGCTTTCGCAGAGACGTGTTATAGGTGCTTGTGTCTATTTTCACTCTTGGTGCGGGACCCCTTTGGTTCGCCGCCTCCCGGGTGTTTGTGCAGTGTTGGTGCCGCCGGAGTCTGTAAACGGTTTCCGTTAACTCAGGGCAATACCGTGTTCATGCGTGCGTCGCTCGGTAGCCCCTTGCAGGCTGAGTTCGTGCACAGCGGTGCTGGAGGCGACGGCTGACACGGCCCTGTGGCTCACTAAGCTCGAACCCGCGGTGGTCGGTACTCCTGCGAGACGCTAAAACCCCACAGTGGTGCTGCCCAGACGGCGCCAGTGTGGGGTTTTAGCGTCTCACAGCAGTACCGACCACCGCGGGTTCGAGCTTAGTGAGCCACAGGGCCGTGTCAGCCGTCGCCTCCAGCACCGCTGTGCACGAACTCAGCCTGCAAGGGGCTACCGAGCGACGCACGCATGAACACGGTATTGCCCTGAGTTAACGGAAACCGTTTACAGACTCCGGCGGCACCAACACTGCACAAACACCCGGGAGGCGGGGCACCAAAGGGGGAGTCCCACACCAAGAGTGAAAATAGACACAAGCACCTATAGCACATCGCTGCGAAAGCAGAGGCTCAAGCAGGGACACGCAGTTGGGAATAGTCCTGGCGGTTATGCTACTTGTTCTCGTGATGACCAATGGGCCAACTCGCAAGAGCTCAGGCAATCTCCTTCAGCAAGTGTGGCACGACCTCACACGAGCACTAGGCACCGCTCTTCGGCTTAGCGTCGGGAAAGGATTAGCACAAAGTACGCGCTCCCCGCACGGGCAAAGGCACCGCGCACGAGCTCAAGTCCTAGTCACAAAGGTGTCGGCGGACGAGAGGAAATCATGTACGTACCCTGCACTGGTCCCGGAGATAAGAGACACACTCGGCAGTCAGCAAGGCCGCGTCCAGACGTCAGCGTCCTGCCCCCACTGCAAACTGTTGCGAGTGGAACCGTGGGGGAAACGTAGGGATGGCAGAACAGGTGAAGCCACACAATGGCAACGGCGCATTCCTCAATCCCCACACTTTGCACCATACTGCAGGACAGTGCAAATGTTTCCCACTGTTCGATCACTGCTTATATGCTTTGAAAAAATTGATCAGCTCTAGGGCTTTCACACGTGGCTTTGTGTGGCTTAGATTCAAAAAAGCATGTTCCAAGAATGTTAACTGTTTACATGCTTTCCTAGGATACTCAATATGAAACACCCAGAATGAGGAAAACAGGCATGCAATCCCTGCTAATAAGTTCGACACACTGAAGAGCCGCTGGCCATCCACAAAGAGGTCCAGGGCTCCATCAGACCTAACCAATGATGGGGTCAGCTGTGGTGCTTCCTGCATAAAAGTAACAGATACTTATAAATCATATCACAAGGTATACGCACCTGTGCTGGAAGTTGAAGCATGTTCAGGCCCTCTAAATCGTGCTCGGAAATGAGCTGTTAAACCCAAGTTACAGCGACTTCGAGTACTTACAGCAGACAGCTGGGCTAGTTGGCAAATCGACATTTCATGCATTTCCATGGCTTATAAGAAATAGGAAAATTTTAAAGATGAAAGATGCAAGGAGAGGTGGGACGCTGGTCTTCAATTGATTGTAATGCATGAAAGGTGCAAGTATATACGTACATTCACTGATCATGCGCCAACAGACGGCCGAACGTGAATTATTATGCATGCTTCAAACTACTTATCAAAGATGCGTGGCAGACAGGCTTTGATTGGGGTAAATGTTTACTTTCATTAAGACCAATGGAAGCTGTACTGATACATTTATAGTTTTCTTTTTTAACGAAAAAATCTTCGATAATCACACGGCACTTTTCGTCCTTTACCTGCCTAGAACACGTGTGCTGTTAAATACTAGTGCGCAGTGGCATCGTTTACAATGGTCTGCTAAGTGACCAGATCCCGCTAGTGCCCGGACTTGCACACAGTGTTCTCTCAATCTGTCTTGAACACAACGACCGGTCCGGCGGACTTAACATTTGCCAAAGGACAGGGGGATGTGGTAAACAACCCCAGTACTACACGCAATGAAAGGGATAGCATGCTTCTTCGTGCAGGCTGGACCTTTGTGCCCTCGTTCGTTCACTGCTCAACATATGCGAGCTAGCTTTTCAGGCGCTGAAAACAGCAGAGGGACATCACACTTGGCGGCTGTGCATTTGAAGCATTGTGACAGGCGGTGCACATAAGGCACAACCGCTCGTTTATCCAGCTGAGTCTGGATGCCTTTTGCGTTTAAAGTGTGGTGTCCCTGTGCTATTTTCTACTTGCGCATGAATGTCAATACCATAGCACTCACCGTTGTGAAGATGGTGTCGAGCTGCTCCTTGCAGCGCGCTGCTACGAACTCCAGCACAGCCAGCACAGGTTCCTCTGCAAGGTGCAGTGGAATGTTGTTATTTTCGTAAAATAGCAAATTCATTCACTCCCAGCAGCTTCTAACCAGCTCATACTGTAATATACTGTACAACAATATACTGCAGCAAAGCACAACCAGTACTTTTTTTGTACCCATGGCTGAGCAACTGAAGTGCGTGAGGTGATTAGAGTGGATGAAAATTCATATTGATATCTCAATCTCTGAACCAGCTCCCAAGGCAAAGGGAGACTACATTTCAAAAAAAAATGCAGGATCTACATTATAGGTCAGGAAATACCTATCGCTTTTAAATTGTGCTTACATTCACCTGACCCTGCTGTTTCGCTAGCCTTCACAACACCACCAGCATAACTATAAACTTTCGTGGCAGACAAGGTGGTAGCTATTGCTTAAAAATTTCATTAAACACTTTGGAAATGTTCACCTAAATAGTCAATTTTTAGCATAAACCATAATCGCAAATCATGCCACATCATTTCGCAAACTTGCAGTGTATCTTCACAAAATTATACGAAGCTATATAGACCCTTTTCGTAGAGTAGATTGCTCAAGGAGAACGAGATGGCACTTTGGGCCTCCGCGAAACTGCCTCAAGCAAAAGCACACAAATGCTTCTACACTTCTACCATAAGATTGCATGTCGATTGCTAATACACTGTGCTCTATTCATGCTGCAAAAACAGTGACCCGCGTACTAAAGAGAGGAATGAATCTGTGTGCAAGGTACAGGCAAACCGCTGCTACACTAGGACTGCCTATGTTGCTTGCTCTTCGCAATGCGCAGCTTCCCCGAGAACCAGAAAATGCACTCATCACCAGTGTTAGATCACTTACATCAAAAGAGAGGACTTTAACCCCGAAGTGTTGGCAAGAGTGAGCACTGGCACTGGCTGGAATGGCAAGTTTCTCGCACATCCAATTAAACTTATTCACTTATGCCCACTCTATCGACCACGTGAATGTGCACACACTTTAAATCAATGCGATGAAGCATGGTTGACAGACCACTCAACACGCTACTGTTCTAAAGCTGCAAAATGAGCAAATACTAGAACTGTAATTGAAACTTTTTTATAAACTGGGGTTATTTAATCACCAAAATTTCGTAGATCTGTGCACTTCATTTTGCCTCATTTTCAACATAACCTCCAGAGGTTTAAACCTGTGATTTCATGCTTAAAAACAGAATGCTTTAGATGATATGGCATACCAAGGGATGTTATGTGAATAAACAAATCAAAACATCACTGATGTGGGCAGTTATTCAGAGCTGTTTTATGCATTAGAAAATGCATTGGAGGGCAAAAATTCAAAATTGGCACAACCTGCACCCGCAAGAATGACTATCATAACTACGGGTTTCTTGCCAACACTCTGAAAGTAGAGACAGTAACAATGTTGAATTACCAGTTGCCACTTCCGAGAACGTTGCCACCTCATCGGGACTTCCCCGATCAAGGATGACGGTCCCCATTTTACTGCAGCCATCTTGAATGCAGTCGGCTGCTGCCCTCTTGAAGAGAGTTTCGAACTCCACCAGCAGCTGAAAATGAAGTGCACAAGGATTACTACATATTGCATGCAAAAAAAGAAGCTGAAAACATACCGAGACTTCCGTTGCCAAAAATGGGTACAGAAGTAATGCTTCAGCAAGCGTCATGCTTTTTAGGCGCTCGTGCCGATCTTGAGCTGTGGCTAGCAGCCTGGGTCGCAGCATCTCCTCATCCCTGCAGTGAGGATTCTTGTGGAGCCACTCGTTGTGCAGCGAGATAGAATCAACGGTTTCACCGTGTACAATCAAGTGGCTGCAATCCTGTAATACATACAACAAAAATGTTAGTAATACGGCTTTTAATTGATTTCAACGGTTTTGCATTAAGTTATGAAGTCAGTAGGGAACAATATGATAAACGGCAGAACAGAGTCTAACACTCTCAGTGGACCCGATAATCTATAAGTGGACTTTTGCCATGTGTTCCTTCGAACGGAAATGAAGCAGATAATGCTCACACCACCAAGTGACATACAAGCCAAGGAGGCGTCGAGCCACAAAGTGTACATTCTTAGGAGGAAAGCAAAATGGTGAGGGGATCAGAAAATATGCGGCCTATGGTTCATTTTAGTGCCACACTATAGTTGAACACAGTAATAATAAAATCACAGGAGAAAGCATGAAGTGTGAAGTCATCACAATATATGCTTGCCAGACATAGCTTCGATTTCGCAAGACTCGGCTCGTCCCGGCTCCAAGCCGAAATAAACAGCCGATAGTGCTCTTGGCACTGATAACGAGCTTGACACAGTGGAAAAGACTTGTCGGGGACACTTTCGGTGCCAAGTCATGCGAAATTTTGCGAACTTGTTTCTGAATTGCGATTTCTTAAATAAAGGCCCCATTTCTTGTCCCATTACATTTTGCATTACTTTCCCCCTCCCCTTTGTTTTTTAATGTGACTGGAAAGTATGCCCTTGCGTTACATACGACTAAGTCTGGCCATGTTGAGATCTTAAACTCCAGTTGAGCAATTTGAAATTAGCCTACCATTGTAAAGTATAAAGCAAGAGTGTACAAAAAATTTACAAATACAATAAAGCTGGGGAGGAGTTCAGATAGAATGCAGGTGGAAGGTCTCTCTATCTGCCCTTAATTGGTTCTGCATTAGGAAAAGCGTTCGCCCATAGAAACGTAGTGGCTGGGAACTTGCCATGCCACTTGATCATAATGAGATGAGCCAAAGAGTAAGGTGGGCTGCCTTTGAACATTGGCACTTGCTTCATATTTTGTTGTACCCACACAAATTAGCCTTGGCAATGAACTAACGAGGACTTATGCTTTTCTACCCAACCAGATAAAATAACTGACAAAATACACTTGATATGCATGTGCCTTCCCAAAAGAAAGCTGCATGGAAAGCTCAAGAAAAAAATATTTTAAATGCAACTTACGAACAGGCGGCACAACTTCTTGTTAGGTGCATTTGATGGGGGCACCTTTGTCCCTGTGTGGTGGGCCTTCCGCTTCACTGTCTGCATTTCCTCAGAAGGATGCTCGACCTTCTTTCGCATGTTCTTAAATTTTGCCCGCAGTCCCAGCACCCATGACTCCTGTAAATTAATTTGAACGATAAGACAAAAACCAGTATAATACAAGTACCAAAAGGAAACAAACTATTAGAGTGGCTCATATGTTCATCAACAGTGCCTCAAAGGGCACTACAATGACCTGTTATTACTACTTGTAGAGCGGCATGAAGATGCAATTTGCTTCTATGTACATCCCATCTATAATACAATAAAAATAAATGTCACCAGATGTCACTATGGCTTGACAACAATTGGGCACATGATGTCAAGCAAGACAAGCACAAACTGTTGTCTCGTGTGCATTAAAATGTCTAAAGTTGCTTCTGTTCAGTGCTCCAAAATAATCCTTGCATCAAATGAAGGGGTCGGAGAGGTCCTGCTCTTAAAGCTTCATCCTAAGCAGTTATCTCAAAACTGAAGGACAGAAATGCATTGCTAATGCTTGCCATTTGCACATAGCTCCACTAAGATTCAGAAAGAAAAGCAGGCCTGCTGATGGCATCTGGTTCACCAAAGTTGCACATAGGTATTCCACAAGTTTACTAAAGAATTGCAAACTAGACATGCACATTATTAAAGGTGCACACACACCACACACACACACAGGTGCTACTTCCAACGCTTTATTTTTGTGACCCTGTTGCTACTTTATACACTACTGACACCAGCGTAAGCTAGGCATACCAGTGCATGCACAGAAAAAGAAAGTACAAACGCTTGACAACAAATGAAAACCAAGCATCCATACTGTCATTCCTAGAAAATTAGGTTATTTGACTATTAGGACTTCACAAGCAATGCTTACAATCTCTCTCAAGTTTTTGAATCTCACACACTTCAGTAATCTCTCTAGCAAGCTGATTCTCAATTTGACCGACAATTCTGCAGGTATCAAACAATGGACGACAGCCAATGTCTTGCAGTGCATCACAAAAACATTACTAGGCAGATTATCGAAGCATGAAATTGAAAAGCTTGGTGAAATATTTTCTTAGAATGGCAACACAGAATACTTAGACTTTTTATACGTCGTCAAGTGTTTGAATTTTTTTGTATTCCGCACTGATATGCCAAGATTACACTGATGTTAACAGTGCATAGTAGTAACAGGGTCGCAACATTAAACTGTTCAAAGTAGTGCCTGTGTATGTGCCTTTCTTTTACGCCCACGTCTAGTTAATGCTTCTTTAGTCATTCTTATGGCATCTGGTTTCTATGGCCAGGCAACCATTTTTGCAAGCAGCCTTTGAAAAGAACTTTACCATGTTTCAAAACATCACATGCCCATGCTGCTCTAAGGGTGAATTAGCATCATGCAGACAATGCAGTAGTCCTAACAAAGCTAGCATTTCAGCTGTTTCTCCTAAAAACAAGGAAACCAAGCATGCACAACTTGCAAACTCATTTTGTGTGGCCACAGTGGACAAACAGATATGACACAGTCAAGTAGGTTCAAGTTTACATCACTCTGATTGGTAATGGCACTTTTTCGTTCAGGATTGAGAATTTTGGATTCATTATTCTCCCAGGGTAAACTATTACAAAGCAGTCTTCCTACACTGCTGGAGGTTTCATTAAAGCTACGAGCAGATAGATCTTTGAGGAGGCATTAAAGAGTAACACTAAATGAGTTTAGACTGATAAAGCATTCTTAAAAGCTCGATATTCATTCATTTTGTGACAATTGGTTCATTATTGCAAGAAAACAAAGGCCAACGTTTCATTTCTTATATTTTAGGAATGCATATAATTCATAAAACCTTATCACTCACTACTGCCGCGCTATAACTACTAGAAAAGCAAACAGACTTACATTACGTGCATTATAAAAGCAACAGCACTAAGTATTACACTGAAAGATAAAGAAAGACGACGAATCACCATTCCACTCTGATCTTCAATGTCATCCTTTAGGTGCGGATACTTGGTGATTAGTCTCTCCACTGCCGTTCTATAGAGCAGCTTACTGGGCAGCCTATACGGGAATAAAGAAAGTGATTGCATTAGCAAGATATACATAATACATCCAATGTATTAGCAAAAAGTGCACAAAAGCATCCTACTGTGTTCAAAAATCAACAGAGCCTTTAATGCATAACCGCTATGCTCTAACACAAACCAAACAGATAGTTAACGAGCTCCAGAGGGCATTGCAGCGACACGATAACAAGGTCCGAACAAGTTTCTCACATCACCTTTCCTCTCTGCCGCGCTTCCTGTCATGTATATACATGCTCCAAACCACCCCCCGACGCGGCATGCAAGATTGCAACAGCAGCAGAAAATTCGAAGAGGCAATGAGATCTTCGCTTTAAAGAATAGGCAGCAGTGCTCAACACATGAACATGACACGGTTCCTCTGCTCCAGTATTAAAGGAGGCAGGGAAGAAACACTGCTTGCGGGCGCTAGTCCAGACAAAAGGAGAGAGTGTCTGCTTTGACAGCGACGCTCACCTCCTGGTGGCATGGTAACAGGATGGTTAATTCTATTTTCTTGAATCATGTTTTGAAAATTATTTTGTTAAAATGCTCCTGGACGGTCTTTTCGAACTTCCAGTGAATAACCGAAATTCGCAACGGGGGCCTGGTAAGGGTCCTTTTAAATTGACATTAGGACAAAATTGCGACGTCACTAAGAGTAAAATTTCGGCATCATAACAGGCAAGACGTACGACATCATGGTACGGTGTGCATCCAATATAAAATGTACTATGAACTCGCTAAAAGATGCTAAAAAATTTGAAGCCCACACCAACACTGCCTTCATCAATGACAGCAACTAAAATATGCATGCAATAATGGCAGAACCAGCATAAAAGCACTGCTTACCACGCTATCTTCACACAGGCTTGAAATAGCCCATCTGTAATGGCGCGTCGAACTCGGCCACTTATGGGTACTTTCCTTCGTAAGATGTCCTCGTAAGGGCCAAACGACGGTAGAACAAACTGCAAGTAATCGCCGCGACTTTGCAGTGGCACACGCTCTGGAATGCCATCCAGACCAGAGGTGCTGACAAAAAGGAAAAATATATACTCAGTCGCAGCCAAAAAATCACAACAAACAATAATACACTATATAGGCTTGGTTTAATCATGAGACAAGCATTTTTACCTGGGAATGGTGCAGTCACTGCTGCACACGGTGCTGGTGCTGGCGGCAGCGTCTGCATCCTGCACAGCAGGTCTGGCATGCTGCAAAACCAAGAGGCATGCTTATAGAGTACATGGCTGCAATTTCACTTCAGCAGAAACTTTTTACTATAAACTAGTGGGGAAATGGGGTTTTGCCACATGTAATCTAAATACCAATTGCTTCCTAATGTTCCCGCTGATAAACAGCAGCTACTCATACAAGTGTTACCATTTATCTGCGTACAAAAGTTTTGTCCCTCAAGCACAACCTTGTTTCTGAAATACATTCCTCTCTCATAAAGTGAGCCACTGTGAATCGTGACCTGCATGTTCAGATTAGGCGTAACAGCAGCAGAACGTGCACTTACACTAATTATTTTCCTTATACTGCGTGGATTGTGTACTGCCAATCTATGTCAGCTCTACCTTTTGGAGCATGCTGTGTATGAGCTCAGCATGTTCTACGGAGCTGGTCTGGTAAGCTGCTAAATAAACAATAACTATTAGTAGATTCTATTTGTGTGTCTTTTATAATGTCTACTTCCGTGCTGAGTTTTCCTGGGTAGCCGGAAAGAATCGTTTGTACTTTTCCACACATAGAAGTGCCACACAAATTACTCACGTCGTCTGGTTCAGGCACTAATTTTTTGCCAGCTTCACTTTGCCCTTGTGGGGGACGATGGCTTCCGGCTCCATATCAATAAAATCCTCCAGGATTTCATCGAAATCTGGATCTAAAACAGATTTATAAACAGAATGAACATAAACAATCTGCACGCAGTACATAAACACAAAGACCTCACAGAGCCTACGCAGTACATAAACACAAAGGCCTCACATAGCCCTAGTTGCAGTTACTACCAATAAAAAAAAGCCTTCTCCCATAACATTACCAGTGATAATGGAACAGCCATAATGACTGTACCCGGATCACATTAACAAAAACATTAAAAAGACGCGAAAACATCACGACAGAACCCGAGGCTTGAGTGCGAATAAAACGGCTCACTGTCGTTCTAACACGACACCGACCATGCAACGCTGCCCTAGTTCCTTCATAAGTACTTCAAATATTATTTAGTTATTTTCAAACATTATTTAACATTATTCTTCGACGAGTCGAACAAAGAGTCGAACTCTTCGTAAGCATTAAAAATTCGGCATGGCACTTACCAAGGTGCTGTCTGAAAGCGTCGTGATTGCCGAAAGAGCAGCCACAACTTCTCGATGTACACCTGTTCTCAGTGTAAGTTTCTTTCGCTCGCCGGTCTCCAGGATTGCGAGGCATACAATAGCGTCGGCCATCTCGACTCGCTCACGTGGAGATGGGGTGGATGGGGAAAAAGCACGTGCGAGCAATCACTGTGAAAAATGCCGCGCAAGTGACGCGAGAATCGAGACGCGAGCTTGCGAGACGAGATAGAACGAGCACAGTCGCGGCGCACGTTAAACTCCAACAAATCTTTTAAATTGTTCAAAAATATTCGTTTGCTGAGGAATCAGTAGATTGAGGCGTCATCTATGGTGAGTTAAAAAAGTTTCTGCGCGTTTTGCCAAGGCTTTTATGGTTTCAAGCTTACATTTCCTCCCCTAGATGGCAAAGCAATACGCAAGGTTTTTGCTGTGCAGCTCATTCACATATGCTCATTTGTTTCAGAGAGTAGCGCCACCCAGCGTCATCGTCATTTGTGTCTTGTTTTAAGCAGCGGTTGTGATACATAGCTGATACCAACTGTGATACATAGTTGGTCTTTATTCTGTGATTTCACGGTGAGCCTATTTCATTGACGAAATGCTACGTGTGAAGATGTACCCAATGTACCTACTGATTTTTTCGAGATGATTCGCTCCCACAACACTACGGCCACCACTTCCAAGGCTTATCACCCAACAGGTGTGTCTGCTCTGCCAGTGCGCGCTGACTTGAGCCGCAAATGGTACAACACCTCCATTCTGTGCTGAGCTCGTAGGCGTGAAGGTAAGACGTACTAGTACCCCTCGTTATTATATTACCGCTCATGGCGACCGATTGCTATTCCTAAGAAGTTTTTATATAGTTAGACCGTATTTCATCAGTACGGCCAACAAGACGGCAGCGCTAGCGCGCTGGGCTGTCGCAGAATCGTTGTCGTTTCGTTGAGAAAAAAAAGAAAAAAACAGACATACACATACACACACACTCGTGCGCCACCTTTTAAGAATGCCTTTTAATTGGTCATGTCGCTCGCATTCCAGGCTTCTTATTCCACAGTCGATCAAGAGTATTTAAAGCTAGCCGTCGTTTTCTGAGCAAATTACACATTCATGGGCCTTAATACGATGGGTCAGCTGAGAGGGTGGCTAGGCGCGCGTCAGTATTCTTGAAAGTATGAAAGCACTGATCCGACCCAGTGCTGTCATTTCGTCGACTACCACTAATACCGATGTCACACTGGCACGTGCGATCGAAAAGATGTGCAATGCGCAGATCGCGATCAATGGTTCCGAATGGAGCGAAATCGCGGCCAAAAAATGTTCTTGCACCCGATCCTGCCAACCCTCAATCCAAAATGCCCATGCGACAGGGCTATTAACGGCTTTGAGACGACCTTTGCTACTTTCCATTCAGTGTTTTTTATTCAAATCAATTTGTCACTTGCTAATTGGTCTTAAAATGTATTTTGTGAGGTGTGAGGTAACGATAGATACTAATAAATGTAGAGCTATCCGCATTTCCCATACTTACTCAGCCTTGCTTGTGAAAATAGCTTGAAACAACAAAAAGTCAAAGAAGAGGATTAAATGGATGCAGCACTGGTCCTTTCTTTGTCCTTAGTTATTCCGTGCTGTTTTTACATGTATGTTATACCAACACAATGTATGGTTTTAAATCTTATACTAGCCTGTGCAGCATACATACTGAATAACTTTCCTTTGTGATTACCTGGGCATCCATATAATTAACCTGTTTTGGAAATAACACGTGCAGCACACATTCTCTAAAGCAAACTGTACCTGAGGTTGTTTTAAAAATTTCACCACACCTCAGCTCCATTACAACTGTTGATGGTTATGCCCTCCATTTGTCCATCTATATTTGAAAACGCTTCATCTAATTGGGACTCATATCAGGCTGCATTAAAGTAATTTAGACACATTCAAAGCACTAGAAAATCACTCCATCCCCTTCTTATTGTCTGATTACCATCTAACAGCATCACACATTTCTCTTTTCCATAAAACTTACTATCATAACACAGTACTTCGTTTCATTTGAATTCACCCAGTATCATTTTTTGTCAGTCTGTCCAGGCCATCATCATAAGGTCAGCATGCACGCCCATAGCAATGTCCCGTGCTCACAGTCATTTGAAAATGTCCAACAATATAATATGTTGTACCTACATTATTGCTTAACCTTTGTGGCCCTCCTCTCTCTAAAATGCACTGAGTAATCATATGTAACATCCTGCCTTTCTGTTTTATGTTAGAATAATTTATCATTAGTTTTCTAATAATGCCTTTTATATTTTGTGTATTTTTGTCAGCCTTTAAACTCTTGCTTTTTCTGCATCACTGTACCACTAAATCTGTTGCTGGTGAAAATACTTATCTGCTGTATGTTTGTTGCCCCTTCCCTAATGTGCTTGTATATTATGAAGGCATCACAAATTAATTAATATCACTGGCCTCCTGGCTGCATCCTATTGCTTTTAAAGCTAAGTAACAATATTCATTGTATCATTTATTGCCCTGCACATTTATATTCCAGATGGAGCATCGAAACATCTTCAAATGCCACCGATGTCACCAAAGGACATATTCTTTGGCAAACCTCTTTCGCCACTTTTGCACCTGGCATGGTACAGAAGCTAATTGGAACTGCAATTTGGAAAGCTGTGCCAAGACATACCAACTGTACAGCTCATTCCGAAAGCATGTTGGCCGGCACCACAGTCATCTGTTTCTTACCAACACGAGTGAAGACCAGGTGGTGCTGCCAGTAACTCACAACACTGATGACACGATAGATGACTTATCCAGTGAGCCCTGTGACGAGGAGCCTCAACAAGCATGTAGCCCCAGTGTTGATGCTCATGATGTTAATGGCCAGTGTGCCAGGCAGCTTACCTCTCTATTGCTTAAATGGCAAGAAGGCCGACAGTTGCCAGAGAGCACAGTTAACGAAATTGCAAACGACATCATAAATTTTGCTACTGAGTTTAAAGGCACCTTGCAATCGGTCGACATGAAAAACCTTGAGCACCTCAGGACCAAGTTGGGTAGAGAAAATGAATGGAAAAGTATATTTACTTTTGTTTCACCTCAGACCATCCATCTTTCAAATCAAGATTCTAGTGAATGCTTTGAATACATCCCACTTTTGGAAACCCTGAGGGCTGTAGCAGCAGTGCGCAATCTTTTTGAGGGAACTGAAGAAAACAGCTCAACTCTGCTGCGGGACATGCATGATGGCACATATTTTAAACAGCATAGCATATTCAAAAATGCAAGCACTCAGAAGCTGTTGGCGCTCCAGCTCTATTTTGATGAATTTGAGCTTTGCAACCCCCTGGGGAGCAAGCGAGGAAAACACAAAGTTCTGGCTGGATATCTGACAATTCTGAATTTGCCACCAAAATGCCGCTCGAAACTCACAGACAAATACCTTGTTCTCCTAGCAAAACATCCACTGTATCCAAGTTCACTCTGCACAAATTCTTGAGCCACTTGTTAATGACATCTGCCAACTCGAAACAAATGGTATTGACCTTAATGGAGAGATTGTTAAGGGGTCACTTTTGCTTGTGAGCGGCGACCAATTTTGTCAAGTCACCAGCTGGGTGGTTTCCGCGAATGCTTCTCATCTGGCCGCATTTGCCGCTTCTGCTTGGCTTCCAAAGGAGAGATAAATGAAAAGTGGCATGAAAGAGACTTCATAATCAGAACAAAGCAAATGCATGCGCATCATGTTCAGCTAACAAAGCAGGATCCAAGTCTCTCCAATGCATATGGTATCACAGGTGAAAGCTGCCTGAGTCCTCTTCACTCGTTTGATGTAACCAAAGGCTTGCCACCAGATGTAATGCATGATCTATTTGAAGGTGTCATTCCACTTGTCATGAAGTGTGTCATTAGACACTTGATATCAAATCGTGTTTTCACGCTAGATCAGTTGAATGACAGGCTTGCTGCATTTGCTTTTCAAGGTGCAGACAAGAAATCCAAGATACCCCCTTTGTCACGCCAGGCAGTATTTGGAACCTCTGTCATAAAAGGTTCAGCAGCTGAAAAGCTCTGTTTTTTTCGTTTTTTCTCTCTTCTTGTCGGTGACAGTGTCCAAAAGGGGAATGCTGCATATGAGGTGTACCTCACGTTGCGCGCTGTAGTGGACATAGTTCTTGCACCTCAAGTGAGCCGTAGTGCAGCTGCATATTTGAAAGTTCTGGTAGAGGATTTCTATGATGCATTTAGAGAAACTTTTCCAGATGTAAACATAATTCCAAAAATGCACTACTTAATCCACTACCCAAGACTTCTACTTATGTATGGCCCCCTTTCTAAATTGTCGTGTATGCGTTTCGAAGCTAAGCATCAATTTTTTAAATCCCTTGCTAAGAGAATTCGCAACTTCAAGAACATATGCTCAACACTAAGTCGCCGGCATCAGATGCACTTGATGTATGCCTTAGCTCAGCCCCAAGAAACTATGTCACTGTAGGGAGCAAAAGTATTGACCCAAGCTCACTACCTGACCTTTTAAAGGATAGGTTTCAAGACCTGGGACTGCTTACTACAAATGTGTGCTCTGTAACTTCAGTTACTGTCTCTGAAAGGGAAGTGGCTGTGGGCTACGTGCTACCCATCATTATACCGAATGATGGCCTCCCTCACTTTGCTGAAGTAACACTGATTGCAATGTGTAGCTCACAGTTGTTTGTTCTTGCAACACTTCTCAGCACAAAATACTTTGATAACCACATTCATGCCTTTCTTGTAGAACGGACGACTCACAGTGTCATAATTGAGAATATTGCCCACTGTGGAGAGTTTTTTGACCTCTTGTACGTGTACAAACACGGAAACCATTGCTGTGTCAGTCCTCGTTTTGCCTTCTTCACCGACTCAGATGACTAACATTGTGTATACACTGTATAAAACCCTGTAATAATTTCGCATGCTTTGATTCTGTATTACTATCCTCGCTAAGTCTCAGTTATTTGTAATGAATTTTCTTGTGTGCGTGTCATTCTCATGTGGGGCAGTTCATGGCTTGAAGTGGTTACAAATGTGCGATTGCATTGGCCGAGTCATTCAGCTCATTTCCTTTTTAAACACTCCTTGTGTTGTGTGTGTGAGCACGGCTTTCTTTTTTGGTAGTCTGGATATTCTGATCAAATTCAGCCCCAAAAAAGTGACTAATGTCTTAAATTAAATTATGGGGTTTTTACGTGCCAAAACCACGATCTGATTATGACGCATGCTGTAGTGGGGGACTTCGGAAATTTGGACCACCTGGGGTTATTTAGCGTGCACCTAAATCTATGCACACGGGTGTTTTCGCATTAATCTCTACATCAAGTGCGGAGATTCGATTCCCAAAGTCGCGTCCATTAGAATCTTGGGAATGACACTTGAAGGGGCGGGCACAAATGGCATCACCATTCACAAACTAGCAAAGAAGACGGATAGCATCATCGGTCTAATCAAGCGAGTAGCTAACAGAAGGAGAGGCCCGAGTGAAAAGAATCTGATAAGGCTCGTCCACGCTTTCTTGTTATGCCATTTCACGTACGTAGCGGCCATGCACGTCTGGAAGAGGGCCGAGCGAGACAAGCTAAATGCCATAATAAGGAGGGGGATAAAGAGCGCGCTCGGACTATCAAACTACACACGCACGAACCGACTTCTGCAGTTGGGCATTCATAATACACTGGAAGAAATTACAGGAGCACAGGAAAGGGCACAGATTCTCAGACTCTCCGGCACCATGGCGGGCAGACGACTCCTAACAGAGATGGGTGTCCCCCCCCGGCTAAAGTCAGACTCCTACCAGGGCCTTCCGAAAGAGCAGAAAGACCACATCATCATATCCCCCGCCCAGCGCAATGTGAAAAGAAGGAAGGCCAGGGCCGTGGCGCTCCTACGCCGGGCGACAGAACTCCTTGGCGGCAGCTGCTTCGTTGACGCGGCCCAATATGGCAACAGCAAAAATTTCACACTAGTGTCCATCAACCACAAGGGTTCGACCATTAACGCAGCTTCGGTACGAAGCACGTCGTCATGTGCGGCCGAGCAAGTGGCCATTGCCTTGGCACTCCTGGACGAGAAACATGCCAACATCTTCAGCGACTCCAGGACAAGCATCCGCGCCTTCAGCGTTGGCGCCGTGTGTAAGGAAGCCTGTCGCATCCTCGACGGCAAAAGCATCGCCACCCACACTCACGTGGTACCCCGCTCACATGGGATCCATCATGGGAGGCCCCACAAACCTCAATGAGCTGGCCCACTCCAAGGCGCGAGGTCTCGCTTTCCGCGACCATGGAGAACTCCCGGCCGGTCAGGAGTGGTGGAGAACAGAGATCAACCGACAACATACAATGAAATTACGCAGTACTTTTATCTCGGCAGGAGAGACTTTCCCCTTCCTCACAAGAAGTTAAATAGAGCGCAGACATTGACCCTCAGATTACTGCAAACAGGCTCGTATCCCAGCCCAGCTTATTACACAAGCTCTATCCCGACACTTATGCCAGTAGTTCTTGCAGGCACTGCAATGACTTCGCTAGCTTAGACCATATGTCTGGCGCTGCCCCTCGTTACGAGGCAGGGAACAAATAAATGAGGACAAGTGGCTCTCCGCTATCAAGAGCCCCGATGCCGGGGCGCAACTATGGGCTGTCCAGAGGGCCCACGATGCGGCGGTCGGGCATGGCCTGACTGTCCCAACGTGGGAGCGGCCCGCTGAGTCGCGTACCTCAGGACGTTCATTAAAGTTTTACATCCATCCTGGAGCACACTATGCGGCATAAGCAATGCCAGCAATGTGCCTACAACGTCTCATAAATGTTATTCAGAAGCTGACGACGGTGACTTAACGATGCTAGTAGCTGAACTTTTTGACAGCTCGTCCTCCGATGGTTTGGACTGAAGTCCTAAAAAATGTTTGTTTTATGCGCCTAAGAGGAGTTCTTGCGGCTTATAAAACATGTTTACAAAAAATTAAGTGCCCTAAAATGGGCAAGCACTGCATTTTGCAATGAGTGTACACTGGTGCGATTTGTATATTAACCTTTTTCGAAACTCTCAAGAAGTAAGGCGTGCAACTTGAAGTCTGGGAAATACGGTAGTCTTCATGATTCTAATCAACTGAGCTCAGAAGCGATCGTATGAACACATTCAAGGGGTAGTGTCTCACCATTAGCTGGCTATGTACAATCGAGTTTCACCATAGGCATTTGCAATCTGCCATTCATTCGGGTGTGCCAATGTGCCCACCACATGGGTGTGTTTGGGCTGCACAGCATGGGTCACTTTTTTTTTTGGATGTCACATGTACACAAAAAGTGTATAAATGTGTGCAAGGAAGTTTGTTAAGGTGTGGAGAGATGTTCAAAGTTTCCTGTGTGTGATTTCACCATGAGTGTCACTGCAATAAAACTTAAGATGACTGTCATCCATGTTGTCGTTCAATTTTTATCTCACTTGGATTATTTACCCATTGTGAATGAGGCATACAGCCGTGCATGGCAAAAAAGTAGTGAGCGATTAGTGCAATACAGAAGCATGCACTATTGCATACCATAAAAAGGGTCGACCTATTTTTTTTTCATATTTGCATGGTCAGCTCAATACAAGGATGCCGTATTGCAGCATCCTTTAAATAAAAGCCTTGTAACTTGCCTGCTCACTTATTTTATATTTGACAAGCAGCAGCTTACTAGATGAGGACGAAGAAAAGAGGATTGCTACACAAGCGCTGACTCTCAACTAAAAGTTTATTCGAAAAAAACATGTAAATAAATGCTGAGTACATATTTGCTGCAGTAATGCTTGCATGGCATGTAAGCATGCTCAAAAATATATGTTATTAGCTAACCTCGTCTGATGAAGTGCACATAGGAAAAGGTGAGGCACACCAGAAGCTTTCAAGGAGATTAGGCATAAATATTTGTGAAATCAGTGGGAACCTTGTTTCTGTAGGCTAATTTACTTTTCTTTGCAAGTTAAATGTAATGGCACCGAAGGGTATGGGCAGACTTTTCTGTAACACATTACAAATTACGAAATTACTTGTAATAATTGTCTTTTTTCCCCAGTAATTTGTAATGGAAGTGTTATATAGTACAAAAAAGGTAAGGCATGCAGACACGGACACAAGAGAAGCGGACAACACAAATGCCGACTGTCAACTGCTTGGATTTCAATCCAAGCATTCCAAAGTAGTAAAAAACGGAATTGCCATGTCGTGCCATGCATGCACAAAATGAGTGCCAGTTTTATTGCACAGGTCCGGCGCCTATTAGAAGCAGGTTATCTAGCATGGAAGTGGCCACTGTAGCTGAACACCTAAAGAGGTCGATTTTGCGGGAGATGAATGTGATTGCAGAAAGCAGTAATAGCAAGAAAAGTGTTGTGGCTATTCCTTACATTCATTCAGTATCACACAGGCTTAGGAAGGTTGCAAGTAAATATGGTGTTAAAGTTCTTTTTACTGCTTCCAATAAGCTAGGTAAGATATGTGCTGCCGTGCAGAGGAAAAGGAACAGGTGAAAGGCAAAAAAAGAACAGATATTTGTCCAGTGAAGTGCATCAAAAACAACAATTTTAGTGACTGTCGTATGGGTGTGGTTTATAAAGTTCCCTTTAGCTGTGGCCATTTCTACATAGGGCAAACAGGGCGGTGTATCAATCAGAGGCTAATGGAACATAAGAGGTTGTTAACTGGTGGGTCGCCTTCCAATCTTTCCTTACATTGCCAAGACTGCCAAGATTGTAACTGCATGCCAGAGTTGGATGAATGCGCTATACTGTACAGGCATAGGAATGAAGATACGTGTCTAATGGTCGACGCTTGGCATATCAATAGTGGTAGAAGTGCGTGTGTGAGTCAGCCTTTGATTACCTTAAATAAAGAAGAGATCAATTGCTTCAACACTTATCTTTCACGTAGACCGGCACGTGTACCCAATTGACACGAGGTTGATAGTCGGCATTTGTGTTGTCCACTTCTCTCCTCTTGTATCCGTGTCTGCACGCTTTACCTTTTTTGCATTATGAATCCTTGCCAACTAGCTCGGCTTTCTGTCGTTCTATTATATAGTTACAAATGCCAACAAGTAATTTAATTTTGTTACGTACTGCATTATATTTTTTGTGACCTTCAGCAAACACTAAATAGTGATTTATTATGAAATGAGCATGCCTTTTCATTTTCAAGTTTCATTACAGAAGTCAGTCTTTAGAATGAAGTTATTAGCGATTCAACTGAAAGTTTATATAGTAGCATGGTTTTACATATTAGGTTGTATTTCTTTAATGATGATTTGGCCCAAACTACTGCTTTTGCACCTGCCTAGTATGAAGAAAAGGGATGAGTGGAGATGTTAGCTCATTTTTCTATTCGTTTGCGTCTCTATTGCAACACGTCTAAACGCCATTGACTCCTGCACTGAGAACAGAAGAAGGGGTAAAAAAAAGGCTTTTTTTGGCACACTTCTCAATGACTCTTTCTTTAGAAAGTGTTTCGTTCAGACTAGCAAGAGACTCCACTTAAGCAGGTTCGACAAAGCAAAATATATAGTGGGAGACATC
This sequence comes from Dermacentor silvarum, assembly GCF_013339745.2. Lineage (NCBI taxonomy): Eukaryota > Metazoa > Arthropoda > Arachnida > Ixodida > Ixodidae > Dermacentor > Dermacentor silvarum. The sequence continues at coordinate 281,273,455 of NC_051154.1, forward strand.
TCCGCTCTCTATATCAGGACTTTCAAACTCGAAATAGTGGGCTGCTTTCACACAATTTAACTCTGAAGGGAAAGATTAGAAGGAAGACGTGTTAAAATTGCACGCGAGGGTGTTTGATCAAAAGAACTTTGTATTCTTTTCTTGAAACCAGAACATTAAGCAACCAAGGTGACCTGTCAAATGATTGTATGGCCAGATGAGAGATTTTTAGCTATTTCTTTTCTTCAACTTAGGCAAAAAAAAAAGTTGAAGCAGATCGTAGCAGTAGAAGTCTAAAGCAGAGGTTAAATATGATGAAAGCTAGCAGACACCCTAGAGTGTTTAGCGTTGCGGCTGACATCGTACATGGAAATGAGGGAGGTTAGCTTCACTTCTTATAACCCAGGAAGCTTTAATTGTTTACTTCTTGTAAATCATTACCTGCAGAAGCCCTAACAGTTATGATTTAGAAGTAAATAATTTCCCAAACATTTTTTCTGTATTCTATCATCAGGAACATAATGTAAAAAACAATGGCCGAAAAGTAATTAGTACTCTGTAATGTAATTAATGGCCAGCTACTTTCTTGAAAATGTAATTTGTAATGTTAATTAGTTATTTAGTAATTGTAAAGTAATCTGTTCTTTTTATTATACTATTATAATAATTATTATTTTATTATTATTACAAGCACAAGTTTGTGTATGGGGAATGCTTTTTAAGTTTCAAGTCTCAACCAAATGTTTTTGTGAGTGATCCATGGCAATGTAAAAAAAAAAAAAACATGGAAGTCTTATTTGAAATTTTCATATGCACTAAATTATAGTTATGTTACCTTCGACTGTCGTTTTGATATGGTGACAATGTAGGTCGCAAAAAAACTAACGCTTGCCAAAAAAGTGGAAGGAACATGTGGGTAATTCATTGGCAAAACGTATACATGTAAAAAGTTTAAGCCCTCATTTGTGTGTATCTTTCTTCCTTTTTTCTTTTTCCTGAATCACACTTTCGTTTGAAGTGAGCACGGGTAATCTGTTAGAGCCTACGGCCCCATTCGTTTCAGGCTTACATGTATGTGGGTTAGTATATTTGACACAGTTACAAAAACCTTGCATGGTGCCTTTTGGCTATCCTTATATTGAGAATGACAAAAATGTCTTCCGACACGAGTAAAGTTAATATTATGGAGGCTAAAAGAACCCTTCTACTAAAGGTATTCAAAACAGACAAACATTCCAGGGCCGGTATTTTGTAGCGATGCCTTTAAAGTAATAATGCCTTTTCGCGCTTATCGCGCTTTGTCATGGTCAGAGCGACGGTCCGCTCGCGTTATCAAGTTGATAACGCGAGCGGACCGTCGCTCTGACCACTGACAAAGCGCGATAAGCGCTTATTACTTTAAAGGCATCGCTACAAAATACCGGCCCAGAGCTGCCGCTGAAACAATTGCAGCACACTGCTCGATAGTGCTACTGTAGTACTACGATGAAATATATATAATATATATTAAGATGATAACGGGGAGTGATGCCGCTAAGAAACGGAAAACGACGCAGAAAAGTGAATGCCAGCAGGGTCCTTTATTCATCGTTACTGCGAACTGCCGTCGCACAATAAAGTGAAATGGCGACGCGTGTTGACATTTTTATCATTGTCGGCGAGAACGGCGTCGGCCTCCGTGACACACACCAACTTTATTAAACAAATAAAACTTCAGAAATTCCCGCGACAGAATCGAACACTGCAAAGAATGTTGCGGATTTTGCAGTGTATCATCGCGCGACTTCGAAGACCGCTCGATCGCTTGACCATAGAATAAAGAACCAACTTTGACCCGCCTGCACAAGCGCCGATCGTCTTTCTCGAAGTTGCGATTAATACACCGTAACCACACTGAGCGGCACTAACAGCGTTCTAAATCAGGAAAAGAAAGACGGCACAATGTGGCAGCTACCAGCTCGCCACTGTTGCGCGAGGTGAAGTACCAGCGGGCACGCAGAACACGGCGGTAGAAAAACAACATAACAAAAGAAACTCGTTATATTTGTGTAACGATCTCTATAACACGAGGCGCGTTCTGAGGCCAGAAATGTCGAAAAAAATAAAAACAGGGGGGAGAAACTAGTTACATTTGTGAAAACACGGTATAACGTACGTTGCTCCACTTCCAAGATGTCAGGATGAATGTGAATGTGTGATTGATGACATGGTCCGTATACGACGGATAAAGCTCGAGGGGCTGGTAACTGACCAACAGCTAGGCTTACGTACGTTTAATTTTATATTGTATTTGTTGGCTTCTCAATGAAGAGTTTAGCCAACCTGGAGACTGTCCAAAAGCTAGGCCTACATGCTTTTATATATTGTATTTGTTCGCTTCTCAATCCTCAACCTGGAAACTGTCCAAAAGCTAGGCCTACACGATTTTATATCCTGTATTTGCTCGCTTCACAATGAAGAGTTTAGCTAACCTGGAAAATACAGTTATGTCGTGTTAATTCACATCATCACAGCCTACACAGCCTCGTTATGCTATGTGACCCTGTATTAGGTTGCTTTATTGCATAGAACTCCACCTGGTTTAGTTAACTAACTTAGCGAGAGCAATTGCTTAGGCATTCCATTGTTTTTACATTATTGATTTCTTGGAAATCGATAAACATTGGTACATTTCTCAGTAAGAATGTGGCATTCATTGGCAGAAAGAACAAAACACCAAGATATGGAAAATATAAAAACAGCTCAAAATGTTCAAAGAAATCGGAAACCTGGGTGTGATTTGGCTATGTTCATGCCTTCAGCTTGTGTCAGCATGTCCTTTAATTATCTATGTACACGCAAACAGCTGAAGTAAAAAGAAACCACAGGAATGAAGGCACCAAGATGTGGGTGCGTGCCACGCCTTTAGCCTGTACTTCTAGGCCTGATATAGACGTCGGTCAATCAATGTTCACTCGACAGTGCCGGCACCTACCTTTCTGCAAAATATAGAAAGAATTGACAGGGTGCAGCAGAAGAAAAGAAAAAGGAATGCAATGCAAAAGAAGCATGATGCAATTGCGATTACTTCTCACAACTGAAGCCTGATTGACGAGCGGTGTTGTTACAGTTGGGAATGCTTCAATGCCAAATATTACAGAGAGTACTACGGTATGTCTGACGCCAATCTCCCCATGTGCCGTGGCCCTTGCTTCTCTGGTTACTGTTCACACTGGAGCTGAGACGTGCACCTCGGTCGAAAGGATTTTATGCTAACTTCCTCAGAACTGTTGATATCAAAACTAATGAACAAAGATTATACTGCAACTCGGCAACATGAAGTTCATGCTGCACATGTTTTTCACGAGTACAGGCTTTCAGCGACAGCCTTGTAGAATTCCTGTGCTTATTCAGACAAATAATTTACTGCAATGCAGCTCATACATTCAGTTTTGATTTATGAGCACAGGTCAGTTTTACTAGAATACTTCCCAATTTGAGCTCTGGACATGCCCTGCATTCACATTACACAACAAGTTCAGTTCAAACAAAGTAATGAGGGCAAAATCTCATAGTTGGATGCTGTCCATTAACGCAGAACAAATGTTTGTTATTTAACAGTTGCCGACAACTACCGAATGCGCTTTCTATATTTGACTTATCAAAGAGTATTTTCTAACTGTTAGATCAAATGTCTGACTCAGTGCAAAAATTGTTCCTCATTTACTCTTTGAGTAAATATACAAAGTGCATGGATGTTTTTTGGCCACTGCAGGCTACAGACAAGGCCACTTGTATGAGGTGGCCAGTACATGCTTTTATCTTCAGTTTCTATGCCTCTCAGTGAAAAGTGAGCTGATGCATGGTTTATGTCTTTATGAAGTCGAATTAGCCTTATGTGCATCATTCAGCTTCAAGTCTAATGCCTAGGCTTGCTTTTTATTTTAAGTAACCACTGTGGCAGCAAATAGAGAGCCTTATGCTTTTCAGTGAAGATTGTGTACTTCATCATAACTAGCCAAGCTGGTTCTCGCTGTTTTTCATATTGTGAGCACGAGCTCTGAGTAAGTACTGGCAGCTGCATTTATTTCATATGCAGTTACCGCAAATTAAAACGAAACAAAGTAAGAAAATGCAAGGCAAGCCCTACAGTCAACATGCTACATGTAGAAACCTCAGAGGAAATAGCTATCGCATTAGCCATAGCACATAATCATCAGCGATTCCCAGAAGGCGATACGAAACTTCGCCAAGGGTCGAATCTCCATAGAGGCATTACGACTCCTAAAATTAGGGAGTAATCACGACAAAAGTGTCCATCTCATCTGGACATCCGCTCACAGACTACCAGATGGTATTAATGAGGCCGTGCACCACATGGCTCGAGAGCTTACGGGCCGAGCCTCGGTTAGCCCCGTCTCAACGCCTACCGACAAGTGGGAGTGGGAAGATCGAATGACCAGATTTCATGAAATTACACAACACCATAGACTGCACAGGCGCACATTCCCACTGCTTCCCCCAAAATTAAGCAAAACACAGTCTGTCGAATGGCGGCAGTTACAAACCAGATCTTATCTGAGTCCAGCTATCATGCACATAATACACCCAGATTTATACACGACTGACAAGTGTAGACATTGCTACTCTAGAGCATATCCTATGGGAATGTACGGGTATAATGCACAACAGTGATGCAGCCTCAAACCACGACAGCCTCCGTGCATGCTGAGAGTCTGCGTGACTCGGCTTGGATCTGTAGCACCAACTCTGGGCCGTCCAGCGAGCCGAGGAAGCCGCCAAGGGCCAACAACCCTTGGCAGAAGCCTAGGCGGGGTGCAGGTCCACCCCACCAAATTGCAGGGCACTCAATAAAGTTATTTGAATCAATGAAAGTAAGAGTCCACATTCAGCTTAAGACACTGGAGAAGACAACGAAGTGATGTTACACAGACTATCCATTTTAATAATCTTAATCCAGGCCAGAACCCCATCGAGCCACACAGGCTCCTTGGGAGCACTTTGTGTGGATGGATAACGAAAAGAAGGAAAAAAAGCTACACACACAGCTGTATTAATATGCAGTGCTAGGCTCCTGGTATATAGCCATGGCCCATGCAGAACAGTGTGACACAGCTTATAACCTGCCTGAAAAGGGTGCAGTGCAAGTTGCGTGATGAGAGTATGCTACTTTATGATCTCAGGGAACCTCATAGCTTAAACATTACAAACCAGTGCATGTTCATGCTTCAAAAAGTAAGAAAATGGAGCAATGAAAAATTGTTGCACAGCTAGTAAAAACCCGTCACAATGCAAGAAAAACTTCTACCTCTTTCTGACATTTATAAGAAAGCCGCTTCTTGTGTAGAATTTAACAAAGCATTTCCAATTCTCACATGCACAAGCTTCATTGTGACAAAACATGTAGGACCCCCCCCCCCAGAACAGGCTTTATTCCAATCATACATTCCATGGGACATTACACAAGTAACATTTCCTTTATCGCCTTTCATGCCAAGTAGAACTTGGTCGCTATACGTACATCCTTCATATGTTCTAGTATATCAGAGCAGAATATTTGTGTTACTGTAAGTTTGCTGCCCCTTTTAAAGTAACCACCATAACAGGGTGGAGTACAAGCTTCACAGTGGTGCGGCACATAATAGCACAAACATATAAGAAGAATATGCAAGTTTCATTTCTATGGATGTCTGATATGTATTGATGTCACGTGCGTTCAGCTACCCTCCTATTAGCCATGTGCCCCTTTCTTTATTCACTATCTTGCCAGTGTCAGTCATGTAAAACAATTGTCAGTCACCACATTAGGATAACACAAGGCAGATATAATCATGCTTGTCACAGACTGTAATACCTTTCAGCATCAAACAGCCCGATGCACTCCATTAAGCCCACCTGTGCCTTGTGTTAGAGGAAACACATTTTTTAGC